>NC_045443.1:90800299-90812283 GCF_002776525.5 Piliocolobus tephrosceles | reverse complement strand
CAAAAAAAAAAAAAAAAAAAAAAAAAAAAAGAAATTATATTCAAAGCTTCAAAATTTTTAGGGAATAAGCACAAAAAAGCTACTCTTTTTCACGTGATAGTAATGCTTGCAACCATATCGTACAAATGTAGATTATTGTAGGGTCAAGATGTTCCAAAAAATAGTAATATTAACATTCAATTTTACAGTTCAGAGAATAAGAGCAGTTTATTTCAAAGATTGGATAAATTAGTGTGACTGGGTCTCCTGGAACATCAGATGAATGTTCATTTCAACACAAATATGATGGGAAACACTATGAAGGACATAACAGATATAAAAGACAATTATGAACCTCAAGACACTTGCTATCTTTTGGGGAAACAGGAAATAATATAAGGGAGTACAGCAGTATCAGGTATAGTCTTGAACTGAGTATTGTCAAGTGTCAACTTGCAAACACGTTCATAGGCTAGTTGAGGGTTCTTGGAAACGGCTCTTCAACAATAACATATGTGTGCACACACATATCCCAAGTGAAAGTAGCGTTTGTTTTTTTTTTTTTTTTTTTTTTTTGAGACGGGGTCTCGCTCTATCACCAGGCTGGAGTGCAATGGCGCAATCTTGGCTCACTGCAACCTCCACCTCCTGGGTTCAAGCAATTCTCCTGCCTCAGCCTCCCGAGTAGCTGGGACTACAGGTTTGCGCCACCACACCCAGCTAATTTTTGTGTTTTCAGTAGAGACGAAGTTTCACCATATTGGCCAGGATGGTCTCAATCTCTTGACCTCGTGATCCACCCACCTCGGCCTCCCAGAGTGTTGGGATTACAGGTGTGAGCCACAGCGCCTAGCCAAAAGTAGCTTTTAATATGACTTTTCCTTTCTATCTTAAAAAGAAAATCAGTGCCGGGCGCGGTGGCTCAAGCCTGTAATCCCAGCACTTTGGGAGGCCGAGACGGGCGGATCACGAGGTCAGGAGATCGAGACCATCCTGGCTAACACGGTGAAACCCCGTCTCTACTAAAAATACAAAAAATTAGCCGGGCGAGGTGGCTGGCGCCTGTGGTCCCAGCTACTCGGGAGGCTGAGGCAGGAGAATGGCGTGAACCCGGGAGGCGGAGGTTGCAGTGAGCTGAGATCCGGCCACTGCACTCCAGCCTGGGAGACAGAGCAAGACTCCGTCTCAAAAAAAAAAAAAAAAAAAAAAAAAAAAAAGAAAATCAGTAATACTTTCAAGTATGATACGGAGTGGACATGTCCTCTTTCTGTTGTATGTACTCCAAGAGTCTTATATTATAGGTTTATAGAAAGTCATCTTATTTACAAAGGGAGACCTACATACACAGATGCATTTTATATAAGGCTCAGTTTGAAAAAATTATAAAATTTTTAAAAATATTTATTTATTTATTTATATTTTTTGAGATAGGGTCTCACTCTGTTGCCCAGGCTGGAATACAGTAGTGTGATCACAGCTCACTGCAGTCTCAACCTCATGGGCTGTGTCTATCCTCCTACCTCAGCCTCCCAAGTATCTGGGATTACAGGCCCACACCATCACGCCTGGCTGATTTTTGTATTTTTCTGTAGTAACAGGGTTTTGTCATATTGCCCAGGCTGGTCTCAAACTCCTGGGCTCAAGCAGTCCTCCTGTCTTAGCCTCCCAAGGTGCTGGGATTACAGGTATGAGCCACCACACCCAGCCCTCCGTATTTTTAGTCATTTTTTTAAAAGCATTGTTCTGGCTGGGCGTGGTGGCTCACGCCCATAATCCCACCACTTTGGGAGGCCGAGGAGGGCAGATCATGAGGTCAGGAGATAGAGACCATCCTGGCTAACACGGTGAAACACTGTCTCTACTAAAAATACAAAAATTTGCCAGGCGTTGTGGTGGGTGCCTGTAATCTCAGCTACTCAGGAGGCTGAGGTAGGAGAATGGTGTGAACTCAGGAGGCAGAGGTTGCAGTGAGCTGAGATAGCGCCACTGCACTCCAGCCTCGGCGACAGAGCAAGACTCCGTATCAAAAAAAAAAAAAAAAAAAAAAAGCATTGTTCTGAGTTTGGCAATATTAAGATAAATATTCACTTACTTAATTTAAACTACTCACAGTGTCAGTATTTCCACATTTAAGAGACACTGGCTGGGCACAGTGGCTCACGCCTGTAATCCTAGCACTTTGGGAGGCCAAGGTGGGTGGATCACCTGAGGTCAGGAGTTCAAGACCACCCTGGCCAACATGGTGAAACCCCGTCTCTACTAAAAATACAAAAATTAGCCAGGCATGGTGGTGCATGCCTATAGTCCCAGCTACTTGGGGCACTGAGGCAGGAGAATTTCTTGATCTCAGGAGGTGGAGGCTGCAGTGAGCCAACATCATGCCACTGGGCGATAGAGCAAGATTCTGTCTCAAAAAAAAAAAAAAAAGGCCAAGCATGGTGGGTCACACCTCTAATCCCAGCACTTTGGGAGACTGAGGTGGGTGGATCACCTGAGGTCAGGATTTTGAGACCAGCCTGACCAACATGGCAAAACCCCATCTCTACTAAAAACAATACAAAGATTACCTGGGTGTGGTGGCACGTGCCTGTAGTCCCAGCTACTTGGGAGGCTGAGGCAGAAGAATCACTTCAACCCTGGAGGCGGAGTTTGCAGTGAGCCGAGATGGCGCCATTGCACTCCAGCCTGGGTGACAGAGTGAAACTCCATCTCAAAAAATAAAAATAAATAAAAAATAAAAATAAAAAGTAAAAAAGAGATGCTAGCTTTTCCTAATTTTGTTTGTCATTTAAATCTAAACAGATTTTCAAATATGTTACTTTATGTAAAGATTAATCTTAATTCCTGTTATATATACTTGGAAAATGAATGCTAAAGTCATCTTTTATTCCTACTTCTATGTAGGTTTTTTTTTTTTTTTTTTTTTTTTTAAGAAAAGAAGTTTTTCTCCCACCCCCCCGGGAGTGCAGTTGCTTGATCTCTGCTCACTGCAGCCTCAACCTCCCAGGCTCAAGCAATCCTCCCGCCTCAGCACCCTCCACCCCTACCCCCAAAAAGCCCTGCTAATTTTTGTGTTTTTTTGTAGAGACAGGATTTTGCCATGTTGCTCAGGCTGGTCTCAAACTCCAGAGATCAGGCAATCCACCTACCTTGGCCTTCCAAAGTGCTGGCATTACAGGTGTGAGCCATCTGGCCTGGCCTATGTAGGTTAATTAGATAAGAAATTTTTAAAACCACTGGGCCTGGTGGTGGCGTGTACCTGTAATCCCGGCTACTTAGGAGGCTGAGGCACAAGAATTGCTTGAACCCAGGAGGCAGAGGTCACAGTGAGCTGAGATCGCGTCATGGCACTCCAACCTGGGTGACAGAGTAAGACTCTGTCTCAGATAAAATAAAATTAAATAGATTAAAAAATTTTAAAATCCAAATCTGGAAAAAAAACTTGGAGATACTTTAAGGTAGACTACTTTGATATGTGCTTAAAGAAAATACTCAGGGTTTTGGCCGGGCGCGGTGGCTCAAGCCTGTAATCCCAGCACTTTGGGAGGCCGAGGCGGGAGGATCACAAGGTCAGGAGATCGAGACCATCCTTGCTAACATGGTGAAACCCCGTCTCTACTAAAAAAATACAAAAAACTAGCCGGGCGAGGTGGCGGGCGCCTGTAGTCCCAGCTACTCAGGAGGCTGAGGCAGGAGAATGGCGTAAACCCGGGAGGCGGAGCTTGCAGTGAGCTGAGATCCGGGCCACTGCACTCCAGCTTGGGCGACAGAGGGAGACTCTGTCTCAAAAAAAAAAAAAAAGAAAAAAAAGAAAATACTCAGGGTTTATGGCAGGTTTGAAAAGCTGAAGTATAAAACTTCCCTGAGATATCCAATTGCAGAGACACAACCCATGTCTCTATGGACTCGCTGCCAATGCCATCTGTCAAAGCCACTGTGACAGTTTAATCTGGTAGGTGAACACACCCTGGGCCAAAAGATGAGACACCCGGGTTCTGGTGGCAATGCCTTCACTCTCTTCATCTGTTTTCTTCTCTTTGAAGAAAATGGAAGTAGTAACATCTGGCCTACCCATCTCTCAGGGTGTTGTGAAGACAAACTGTGATAAATAATTGGAAACACATTGGGCAAAACATGTAGAATGAATCAAAATTTTAAGATAACTTTCTAAGAAAAGAATGGATTTAAATGAAAATCAAATGTAATATAACAGTGCAGCATTCTATCTTCCCCAGATTGCTACAAAAGTTCAGGGACATGGGGCTTTAAGAAGACTGCAAATTCTACATCACTTTAAAAGAATTCTCACAGCAGCGATTCCAGCCGTGTGAATTCTGTGAAATAACATCTGGCTGCCCACTCTATTGCTGACAAAGTCTAAATAGCATAGAAAAAGAGGAATGATTTGGTGAAAAGACACTTAGAGTAGGCAGGAGATTACTGTTAGCAAATGGTTGTTTAAATTCTTTGTTTAAGAAAGTGTTCTGCCTAGAGTTGAAGGATTTGTGGCAAGCTTACCAGAGTCCAGTCACCATCAAAGGCAATGATGGCAGGGGAACTCTGCCAGGCACCACATTAAGAGCCTGAGTTCTTAACCTCATGACATTTGCCATGTTTTTTCTCTTATCCCCAACTTCTTGTCTTTATACCACCTCTTGTATATTTATTCTCCTATTCAAGACTCCTTTCTTTCCTAAAGCCTTCCTAGAACAAGTCCAACCTTCACATCAGCATATGCTTAAGAAATATATTATTCTTGGGAAAATTTCAGGGTATTTCCTGCTTTTGTCCATAATTCAGCGATATTGTACCTGTTTTTCTTGGCTAAAGGAAACCAATGACTAAAATACTTTTGAACTACTGCTGCCTATACCTTCTTTAAAGAGGTCTTATTTTCTCATTGCTGGTAGTGAGAACTTTTAAAAGGTCAAAATCCATATTATTATCCCAAAATATGTTCAGTTAAAAACTAAATGCCTAGTAGTAGAAAAATGGTCATATAAATTACAATATATACATTTCAAGGAGTTCTATGTAGCTATAAATAACAATGCTTACATAGTTTCTAAAAGCAAAGCAAGAGCTTGTTACAAAGTTAGATTTCTAAGTATTAAAGATTGTATCACCTGGAGCAACATGGCCAAACCCAAAACCCATCTCTAAAAAACCACACAAAAATTATCTCGCCATGGTGGCATATGCCTGTAGTCCCAGCTACTCTGGAGGCTGAGGTGGGAGGATCCCTTGAACCCGGGAGGCAATGAGCCTGATGGTGCCCCTGCACTCCAGCCTGAGTGACAGAGTGAGTGAGACTATGTCTCAAAAAAAAAAAAAAGTTGTGAATACAATACAGTCCCAACTATATGAATATCTTAATAGCAGAATTGACAAAATAATTAATAATTTTTATTTTGGGGTTGACTATAAATTTTTTTCCTTATGCTTTCCTGTATTTCTCAAAATTTCATCATGTGCATGTTCATTTGTACTAGAATATAGTCTGTGTGTGTGTGTGTGTGTGTGTGTGTTTTCAGCCAGATATTAAGTAAATTGCTTTCAGATTGGTTAATAAGAATACAGTCAGTCAGTCGTGGTGGCTCGCGCCGGTAATCCCAGCACTTTGGGAGGCCAAGGCAGGCAGATTATTTGAACTCAGGGGTTCGAAACCAGCCTGGGTAACATGGCAAAACCCCATCTCTCCAAAAAAAAAAAAAAAAAAAATTAGCTGGGTGTTGTGGTGTGCACCTAAAGTCCCAACTGCGTGGGAGGCTGAGGCTGGAGGACTGCTTGAGCCTAGGAGGTCAAGGCTACAGTGTGCCATGATCATGCCACTGCACTCTAACCCAGGCGAATGAGCAAGAGCCTGTCTAAAAAATAAAATAAAATAAAGACATGTACAATCTCAATAATAATGATAAAAATATATGTAATATTCTTTGAGGAAGTGGTGTAGAATCAATGAGTTCACTCCAGACTACTCAAGTTTAAGTTAAACCAGAGCTCAGTCTATTAGTCTACAAAGTAGGAAGTGGCGAGGTGACTCTAGCTTTGTGGTTAACTTCATTTAACCTCAGCCACTATAAGCATAGGCCCCATGAAAGCCCCCCATGATTGGCCCACCTCTTCATCCTTCACTATCTCTTCCCTTTCCAACTTCGTATTTTACTTCTACAGTTCCTTGATGGCCTAAATCAATGGACAGAAAGGGAAGGAAAAAAAATGAGGCAGGTCAAACTTAAAGGTATAGGAAAGATTCTCTTTTCCTTACTTCTATCTCTGCAGGCAGGAGAGGTCTTTTGGACAAGTTCTGAGAAATAGAACTATTTCATGTGGCTGGGAACTCAACTACTTTAGCCAATGGAGCTTGTGACCCAGTTGTGGGAGTGGAGTTGAGTTCCCTTTTATTTCTTAAAGTGGTTTTTAAAAAGGCACTGGAGCATGTAAGCATTTCTTTCTTTCTTTCTTTCTTTTTTTTTTTTTTTGAACAACTCAAATTTTATGATAATGATTAATATCACCTCTAATATTTTGGGAACCTGATCAAGGCCTGAAGCAGTTTTTCTGGCCTAGGATTGTTGTACTATCATATTCAATACAGGTTTATTGGCAAAGGCTAGCTAGGGACACAGGGCATATTTGGAGGCCCTCATAAAATCTCTATTAGCTCCCAAAGGACACCCCAAATTTTTGAGAAAACAAAAATGACATTTTGTGATGTAAACAATAATTTCTCAATCTTATTTAAAATGTTGGGGAGGAAAACTGTCTCTAGCCTTCGCCGTTTATTTTGTAACATACAATTTGTGCCATTATAAGACAAGCCCCCTAAGTACTACTTGCAGAGAAGGAAAATAAATATTTGCAAACTGGGGAAGAACAACAATAACAGATGCATGTCCAGGGTATAACTCTCCCCAGGGCTCCGCAAAGGCTGGCAGACGAGGTCTTGACATAAGTTTCTAGGCAAGGTGGGGAAAGAAGGAGATGGACCCAAGCAGAAAAGATCCTGTTTAAAGGCATCACTGTGTGAAAGGGAACCTTCAGGAAAATGCAGGCTGCTTAATTGAAAATAGGTGAAGACAAGGCTAGAGAAGCAGGCTTCAGCTACTTCACAGGCTAAGGCATTTGACTCTATTGTAGACCAAGAGTATCAAAGTGACCTCAGAAAGTTTTCCCAGGCCAGCGCAGCTGTTTTTAAATAATTTTTTATTTGAATAACTTTAGGTAGGACAGATATTCTCCAGGTCCATACAGCCTCCTTCTTGGCCATATTAAACCCCATGGCTTCACACATTTGAGTGCCTGGTAGTGAAGGCATTTGAGATCTTCTCAAGAATTTGCTGGGTAGATAATGGAGAACCGTGGAAAGACTGGCATAGGCCAGAGGCATGATTAGATTTGCAATGTAGAGAGATCATTCAGGCAGTGAGGTGGAAATTAGATTTTGTGACAGTTGGCAGCACAACAAGAAGGAAGGGCTAGTCAGAAAGATATTAGGATGATAGTGTTCTAACTAGGACCTGGAACTGATCATATGTGGAAGATGAAGAAGGAGGAGGTCTAAAGGACTTCTAAGTTCTCACTCTCGTAAAGGGGTCACTGGTTATTATACACCCAGTGGCCAGTGTTATGCACTGGTTGTTATATGTCTTTGCAAAAGACATAGCAGGTTGGAGGCAAGGAAGGGATGTTGAGTTCTGTTCAGGGATGTTAGACCAGATAATTCTGATGGCCCTGTTGGATATTTTTGTCTAGCTATCCGGTAGGCTAGAAATACAGATCCATGGACATTTGTCTTCCTCTCTGCACCAGATCCAGACCAGGCTGTTGGAGGTGAGTTTCTTTTGGCACTGTTTGCCCATTAGTTTCTTTGGCTGTATCCCAAGGAAAAGCTGGATTTCAGTTCTCACTTATTCCCACCTACTTCAGTTCTCAATTTATATCCATCCTGCAGGAGTTTATTACTACTACTACTATTATTATTATTATTATTATTTTGAGATGGAGTCTCCTCTCTTGTCACCCAGGCTGGAGTACAGTGGCACGATGTTGGCTCACTGTAACCTCCGCCTCCTGGGTTCAAACTATTCTTCCGCCTCAGCCTCCCGAGTAGCTGGGAATACAGGCCCACGCCACCATGACTGGCTAATTTTTGTATTTTTAGTAGAGATGGGGTTTTGCCATGTTGCCCAGGCTGGTCTCAAACTCCTGACCTCAAGTGATCTGCCCACCTTGGCCCCCGAAAGTGCTGGGATTACAGATGTGAGCCACCATGCTGGGCTGCATCCTGCAGGAGTTTAGAGAAGTGTAATGATGTTTCATCTGCTTGTTATTGTTCCTCCTCTCTCCCATCCTTCAACCAACTGCCCATAGTTGTTTGCACTATTATTGTTAGGAGGTAATTGTGCCTGCATGGTTAACCACCCAGCAGCCTGTGCTGAGATCTGTGGGCTGCATGTGAACATGAGCTGCCATCAGCATGAGGTGGCAGACACCCAGTCTTGGCTGTGAGCACACCTGGCACAGAAGGCTTCTCTGTCACATGAAGACCAGCTGACTTATCTGTAATAAGCCTGCTGGAGGTGGTGGAGCTCAGACCAGGCTGCTTGTGGGTTTGGAACTAATAGCAAAACCATTCTTGAAGTTTGGCAGACACATGCAAAGAAACAGCTACTTCTCAGCCCATAAAGCATTTGCATTGCCTTCAGGAATTTGAAACTTTTTACTCTGGACCTGAGAGGGGTTTGGCCACCAGAAATAAAATCTACTTCAAGCATGCCTCTAAATGATAAAATTCTTTTTTTTTTTTTTTTTTTTTTTTTTGCGACAAAGTCTTGCTCTGTCCCTCAGGCTGGAGTGCAGTGGCCTGATCTCTGCTCACTGCAAGCTCCGCCTCCCGGGTTCACGCCATTCTCCTGCTTCAGCCTCCCGAGTAGCTGGGACTACAGGCGCCCGCCACCACGCCCAGCTAATTTTAACAAGGCTCACCTTGTTAGCCAGGATGGAGTCCATCTCCTGCCCTCGTGATCCGCCCACCTCAGCCTCCCAAAGTGCTGGGATTACAGGAGTGAGCCACCGCGCCTGGCCTAAATGATAAAATTCTTGATTTAACTTGGCATTTTGAGCTGTTTGAAAGAGTAAAACAAATGACTAGGAAGTGCATATGGTGAAAGACCTCCACAAGGGGTGGGACGCCATTAGTGTCCTTCCAAGGAATTTCAACCAAGTCTGTGATGCACTGGGTAATCTGCACACTACCCTTTAATGCGGTGTTAGGAAATATTCAGATTAAGAGCAAGAAAGGCTCACTGAAACACATTTGGATACATTTGCATTTTGTGTTTAATTGTTATGATTAAATTATTACAATGTTTATGGAGACAAGTGAGGAAAAAAAGAGTTTAAAATGCCCATAATCCCACTACTCCTAAATCCTCTCTGCTATAGTTTCAATGTGTTCCCCAAAGTCCGTGAGTTAGAAACTTGATAGTGATGGGGCCTAATGGGAGGAGTTTGGTCATGGGGGTGGATCCATCACAAATAGATTAATGCTGTTATTACATTATTGCAGGAGTGGGTTCCTTCTAAACGGAAGAATTTGGCCTCCTCTTGCTCTCTTGCTCACTCTCCCTCTCCCTCCCCACGCCCCTTCTCTCTCTATCACTTTTCTGCTATGTGATGCCTTTTGCTGTGTTGTGATGCAGCAAGAAGGTCCTTGCCAGATACTGGCAGAACTGTGAGCCAATACATTTCTGTTTATTGTAAATTACCCAGTCTGTGATATTCTGTTATAGTAGCACAGAATGGACTAAGACAGTCTCCAAATCCTTTTCTGCCTGTACAAATAGAAACCGTTGTTTTTATTATAAACTGAAGATCGTGTTGCACATTTGAGGATTTTGTTTCTTATTAAAATTGAGGTATAACTCACATGAAATGAAATGTATAGATGCTAAGTGACCATTTTGATGAATTCTGACAAATGTCCACCTACTCTGTACTTCCCACCCCCCACAAGCCATATGGCAAGAATATCATCTTAGAGCATTTCCATCACTCCAGAAAGTTCCCTTCTTTCCAAATCATCCTCTGCTCTACCCACTTTCCCTCCACCATTGTTTGGATTTCTGTCACTGAAGACTGGCTTTGCCTGATCTTGACCTTCATATAAATAGAAACATACAGTTATATAGGGTTTTGTAATCTGTTTTTTAAACCTAGTAACATATGTGAACAATTTCCATTTCAATAATATTTATCCACAGCGTCACTTTCATTGGAAAAATAATACTGCTTTTGATGCATGCACTGTACCACATTTGTTTATTTAACCAGTTCCTATTGATGGAAATTCTGATTTCCTTTGTTCTTTCCCTCCCTCTCCAACCTTCCTTCTTTCCATCTTATTACAAACAACCCTGTTATTAATATCATTTTAGGTAAGCCTTTGCACATAAAGCTTAATTGTTTTTTGTAGTTTACATTCCTAGAAGTGAAATTGCTGTGTCCAAAAAATGTACTTTTTTTTTTTCTTTGAGCTGGAATCTCACTCTGTCACCCAGAGTGAGGTGGACTGCAGTGGCGTGATCTCGGCTCCTTGCAACCTCCATCACCTGGGTTCAAGCGATTCTCCTGCTACGGCCTCTGGAGTAGCTGGGATTACAGGCATGTGTCACCACACCTGGCTAAGGTTAATTTTTGTGTTTTTAGTAGAGACAGGGTTTCACCATGTTGGCCAGGCTGGTCTCGAACTTCTGACCTCAGGTGATCCTTCCACCTTGGCCTCCCAAAGTGCTGGGATTACAGGTGTGAGCCACCGTGCCTGGCCAACAATGCACTTTATAAAGGGATTTTGCTAAATGATCCCTAGAAACACTGCCTTAGTTTATTTCTTAATATTATCAAAACACCATATAAGCTTGTTTTCTCACACCATGACCAACATTGAGAATTGGGGTGGGGTGGGGGGAGTCTTTGATCTCAGTCAATTTCATTGTTTTTAACATGGTATCTCATTTTATCTGTATTCCTCAGGTTATTAATGAAGTTGAACATTTTTTCTTCTGAGGAAAATTTTATTTTCTCATTTGACAGTGGAAATAAATGGTCTTTTATTTTTTAAAAAAAATACTTACCAAATGATCAATAAACTGTTCATGGAAAAAAACGTATCCTATTAAAGATAGGAGGATAAAAAATAGCAATGTAAAAAACCACAAGCTGAACTTTCTGCCTCTGTTATTTTTAGCCAATGGCCTTATTGTATAATTTTGATTTTTGAATAGTGTTTGTTTTTTAGGCAATGCTTTTATTTTAAATTACTCCTGGAAAGGTTTTGCTTCTGCTTTAGGGGAAAAATAAATTCAGTTTTGGATGACTAGGTTTTTAAATAAAAATGCATCTACTGAGGATATCTTTAAAATAACATACCTTTGGTATTTTAAGAGAGATTAAAGGAGAGCTGAATAGCCAGTGTCCAGGCAGCTACTTGCTTGTGGCCTTGTAGTCCAGCAACAAAGTTACTAAGTAAGGTTTGAAAACATTCCAGTGTTTTGTGTCAAACCCTTGACTAGGCTGATACCATCTTCTTAGTACATGGTCATTTAATTTCAAACTGCAGTTATCATCAACAACAACATGTATATATACAATGAGGTCTATGCTGTGTAACTTTTTTTTTTTTTTTTTTTTTTTTTAAGACAGGGTCTCAGGCCGGGCGCCGTGGCTCAAGCCTGTAATCCCAGCACTTAGGGAGGCCGAGACGGGCGGATCACGAGGTCAGGAGATCGAGACCATCCTGGCTAACACGGTGAAACCCCGTCTCTACTAAAAATACAAAAAACTAGCCGGGCGAGGTGGCGGGCGCCTGTAGTCCCAGCTCCTCAGGAGGCTGAGGCAGGAGAATGGCGTAAACCCGGGAGGCGGAGCTTGCAGTGAGCTGAGATCCGGCCACTGCACTCCAGCCTGGGCGGCAGAGCGAGACTCCGTCTCAAAAAAAAAAAAAA
>NC_045443.1:90757873-90799899 GCF_002776525.5 Piliocolobus tephrosceles | reverse complement strand
AAAAAAAAAAAAAAAAAAAAAAGACAGGGTCTCACTCCTGTTTCAGTGGAGTGCAGTGGCATGATCACAGCTCACTGCAGCCTTGGCTTCCCAGGCTCAGGTGATCCTCCTACCTCAGCCACCCGAGTAGCTGGGACTACAGGTGTTCGCCACCACGCCTGGCTACTGTTTTGTGTGTTTAGTAGAGATGGCATTTTGCCATGTTGCCCAGGCATCTTGTCTAACATTTTCAAGAGACTCATCGGTGTTTTAGTTGTAGCTCAGCTGAACTTGAGATAGATCAGTTCCTTATTTGTGGAATTGTGGGCACTGATTAAATACCTCAGAGGTCCCTTTGAGACCTAAAAAATCTTAAGATTTAAAAATTCATCATTGTTTTAGTAAATGCTAGTAATATGTTTATTACAATAGATGTTTGTAAAAAGGAGAGAGCACTTTGATGAGTTCTTCTTTCGAATGTCCATAGAGCCGTTTAGAGATTCCGTAAGCATGTAGGCCATGGGGTAGAATTCAGGTTCTGGAGTTATAGACAGTTCTGGGTCTGAAACCCAGCTTCACTACTTACTGTGTGGCCTTCAGCTAGTTATTTAACCTTTCAGTTTCTGTTTCCTCATTTGTAAAGTGGAGATTTGCAAACACTGTCTATTTTGTAAGGTTATTGTAAAAAATTAATATAAAGCACTGAAATAATTGCCTGAAACACAGGAAATACCCAATATGTAGTAGCTGCTATTATTGCTGTTATCAACAACACAATCAAGAATATATAGAATCAGGCGGGGCACAATGGCTCACACCTGTAATCCCAGCATTTTGGGAGGCCGAGACAGGCAGATCACTTGAGGTCAGGAGTTTAAGGCCAGCCTGGCCAATATGGTGAAACCCTGTCTTTACTAAAAATACAAAAATTAGCCGGGCATGGTGGTGCACACATGTAATCCCAGCTACTCAGGAGGCTGAGGCAGGAGAATTGCTTGAACCCAGGAGGTGGAGGTTGCAGCGAGCCGAGATTGTGCCACTGCACTCCAGCCTGGGCGACAGAGCAAGACTCCATCTCAGAAAAAAAAAAAAAAAGGGAATATATAGAATCAAACAGAAGCAGCCATCACTTTATTATTCATTAATCTATTCTAATGTATATTTGAAACTTTTACACTGGTTATTTAGATTATCAAATATACAATGAATCTGATTTTCTCATCCCATCTAGAAGGATGTATTAACAGAGAACTTTGTCTTCTCCCTGCAGATTCTTCCTTCTAACTAAACTGCCTTCTCAAGTTGGTGGGGTTTTTTGTTTTGTTTTGTTTTTAAGAAACAGGTGTTGCTCTATTGCCCAGGCTGGAATACAATGGCACGATCATAAATGGTTGCAGCCTCAAACTCCTGTGCTCAAACAATCCTCCTGCCTCAGTCTTGCAAATAGACTTCAGATGTGCATCACCATGCCCGGCTATTTTTATTTTTATTTGTAGAGATGGGTCTTGCTATGTTGCCCAGGCTGGTCTTAAACTCCTAGCCTCAAGTGATCCTCCTGTCTTGGCCTCATAAAATGCTGGGATTATAGACGTGAGCCACTATGGCCAGTCCAAGTAGATGGTCCTTAAAACTACTTACACAGTGATAGTCCCACTAGTCTGGAGCCCCTTGTGGCTTGAATGCACCCACTTCCAGACCACGCTCTTTCTGAGTACCTTCCACAACGACAATGGAGATCACTATTTTGCAAGTCTCCAGAGGGGATGCAATTGGTCCTTGCTACTTATTCCTAGAGAGACCTGAATGAACCACTTGTATGTAGCCCTGACAGTCCTCTGCATTCCTTCCAAGAATCCCTCTCTGACCTTACGCGCCTCAACCTGGAACATCCCCTCTTGTACGGGACCTTGCTGATTGTCATCTCCAGCCCTCTCTTCACTCTTCCTTAAGAGCAATAGCACCTGTGCATTATGGTTGGTTCTGTATGGGTCTGTCTTCCTTGCTGGCCCTAGGTGAGAAGCTTAGTAAATGTGTACTCAGTGGACACATGAATGCATGAACAAGACATCTCTCAACCTTAATAGTGATGTTCTGCCAGGCACCGTGGCTCACGCCTGTAATCCCAGCACTTTAGGAGGCCGAGGTGGGTGGATCACCTGAGGTCAGGAGTTTGAGACTAGCATGGCCAACAGAGTAAAACCCCGTCTCTATGAAAAATATAAAAATTAGCTGGGCATGGTGGTGCACACCTGTCATCCCAGCCACTTGGGAGGCTGAGGCAGGAGAACCACTTGAACCTGGGAGGCAGAGGTGACAGTGAGCTGAGATTGTGCCACTGCACTCCAGCCTGAGCGACAGAGCGAGACTTCATCTCAAAAAAAAAAAAAAAAAGAAAAAGAAAATAGTGATGTTTAGGACTGGCCCAAGACAAAGTTTTCTGATATTTTACAAATACTTCCTTTCATTCCTTCAAATGTTAGAATCTGTCCTACTTCCCCCACCAGAAGGGTTCCATTATGTCTACATTTCTCTGCCATGTGTTCTGTCTGGAGTACTATATATTTTATCTAATCTTCACTACAACCCTGGAGGCTGGTATTATCTTCCTATTTTATCTTTGGGGGTCCTTGAAGCTCAGAGAGATCAAAACAACTAGCCCAAGACTCAATATTAGCAAATGAATTAGATTCCAGATGTGTCTGACTTCAAAGCCTAGTGCTCTTTCTACCATACTACGTTGTCTCCAGAAAGAGGACTGGCAGGTGGTGAGGCCTGTTATCTAGTTGTACCATCACCACAGGTACATATAGGTGGAACCGCAAAGCTTTTGCAAATACGTGGTACTGTCGTGGGGCATGGGAGAAGGTGGATGGTGGAGTGTATCTTGAATGCAGCAGAAGAGCTTCAAATGTCACCACCAGCTTGTCATTGATATTTTAATTTCTTTTTGTTCACGGGATTGCTCCCTAATGAACAATTAAACCTACCTGGGAGACCAGCCTGGCCAACATGGTGAAACCCCATCTCTACTAAAAATACAAAAAACTAGCTGGGCGTGGTGGTGGGCGCCTGTAATCCCAGCTACTCAGGAGGCTGAGGCAGGAGAATCGCTTGAACCCAGGAGGCGGAGGTTGCGTGAGCGGAGATTGAGCCATTGCACTCCAGCCTGGGCGACAGAGAAAGACTCCATCTTAAAAAAAAAATAAAAAATTAGCTGGGTGTGGTGGCATGCACCTGTAATCCCAGCTACTTGGAGGGTAAGGTAGAAGAATTGCTTGAACCCAGGAGGCGGAAGTTGCAGTGAGCTAAGATGGGGTCACTTCACTCCAGCCTGGGTGACAGAGTGAGACTCGGTCTTAAAAATAAATAAATAGGCCAGGCGCGGTGGCTCAAGCCTGTAATCCCAGCACTTTGGGAGGCCGAGACGGGCGGATCACAAGGTCAGGAGATTGAGACCATCCTGGCTAACCCGGTGAAACCCCATCTCTACCAAAAAATACAAAAAACTAGCCGGGCGAGGTGGCGGGCGCCTGCAGTCCCAGCTACTCGGGAGGCTGAGGCAGGAGAATGGCCTAAACCCGGGAGGCGGAGCTTGCAGTGAGCTGAGATCCGGCCACTGCACTCCAGCTTGGGCGACAGAGAGAGACTCCGTCTCAAATAAATAAATAAATAAATAAATAAATAAATAAATAAATAAATGAATAAAAGGTGAGTGGACCCTAGAGACAAAAAATTTTGCTCAGTGTCACAGAATAAAAAGAGAAAGGAAGTTTATGAGTTAATTCTTGGTGTTCAGAATAAATGCTGAGTGGGGAAGATCAAAGAGCTTGCAGAAGGATAAGAGGTGGGAGACATAGAACTAAGGTAGCTTGAAAATTCTCTTTATCATCAAGAACTAGGATACTTACTTTTCTTGGATATTGTTTTACTATCTCAAGCTTATCTTTGGGCTTTTTTTTCTGATAAGTTCAGATACGCACTAAAAATCTGCCTCAACAGTAATACACATTATTTGTGATTCTAACTTTGTAACTAGTACTCTGAGAGTAGCAACTTCCAACTTCACCTGGAGTAAACATGAAAGAAAGGCTCAATAGAATTCCTGGATGCCTTACACAGGAGCCATTACTGTTTGTTTGTTTGTTTGTTTGTTTGTTTGTTTGTTTGTTTTAAGACGGAGTTTCCCTCTTGTTGCCCAGGCTGGAGTGCAATGGGCGATCTCGGCTCACCGAAACCTCCGCCTCCCCAGTTCAAGCGATTCTCCTGCCTCAGTCTCCCAAGGAGCTGGGGTTACAGGCATGCACCACCACACCCAGCTAATTTTGTATATTTAGTAGAGACGTGGTTTCTCCGTGTTGGCTAGGCTGGTCTCAAACTCCTGACCTCAGGTGATCTGCCCACCTCGGCCTCTCAAAGTGCTGGGATTACAGGCGTGAGTCACTGCGCCCAGCCTAGGAGCCATTACTTTAAAATGAAACATTAAATATAAGTTTAAATGAAAGACGGGGAAGCTGGGCACAGTCCGGGTGGCTCACGCCTGTAATTCCAGCACTTTGGGAGGCTCAGGAAGGTGGGTTGCTTGAGTTCACAAATTGGAGACCGGCCTAGGTGACATGATGAAACCGCGTCCGTACAAAAAATATGAAAATTAGAAGGGCATAGTGGTGCATGTCGATAGTCCTCAGGAGGCTGAGGTGGGAGGATGACTTGAGCCTGGGGGAATGAGGTTGCAGTGAGTTGAGACGGCACCACTGCTCTCCAGCCTGGGCAATAGAGCCAGACCTTGTCTCAAAAATAAAATAGAATAAAATAAAAGACATAAAAATAATAATAATTAAAAGATTGGGGGAGTGTATTCAAAGTGCAACTTGAATCTATGCTCCAGGGTTGGGGTGGGGGTGGGTGGGAAGGCACAGGGCAAGGTTGTAACATCTTTCCAATCATTTAATGTAGAAATCATTCCAGATTTTTGCTAGTATCTGCTAGTAAGACATATATTACTAGTATTTGTATGTGTGTATACATATATGTAGTATATTTACAGTCTATATATATAACCAGTATATGTATGTTTGTTTATATACAAACACATATATACTAGTAATATACAGTATACATTATATAATAATGTAATGTATACACACATATACTAGTAATATATGTATATACTATATACACACACTATATATATAATATACATACTAGTAATACATGTATATGTATTTTAAATTCAGACAACCTCTCTTGGTATTATTCTCCTAGACATGTGTTATTCACAGAAATGTGTTACAGTATCTTTTATTTTCTTTTGTCTTTTGGAGCTAAATTTTATTTCTTATTTGCTTATTTTCAGACAGGGTCTTGCTCTGTCACCCAGGCTGGAGTGCAGTGGCATGATCATGGCTCACTTCAGCCTTGATCTCCTGGGCTCAAGCAATCCTCCCACCTCAGCCGCCTGAGTAGCTGAAACTACAGGCGCATGCCACTGTGCCCAGCTAATATGAAATATTTTTACTTGTAGAAATGGAGTCTTGCTCTGTTGCCCAGGCTGGTCTTGAACTCCTGGCCTCAAATGATCCTTCCACCTTGGCCTCCCAAAGTGCTGAGATTACAGATATAAGCCACTGCATCCAGACTTGGAGCCAAATTTTAATTGTTTATGACTTGTATTTTAAATATAAGAGACTGCTATTTTAAGAAATGAAAAGAAGGATTTTAGTGTTTTATTTATTTATTTATTTATTTATTTATTTATTTATTTATTTATTTTGAGACGGGGTCTTACTGTGTCACCCAGGCTGGAGTGCAGTAACGTGATCACAACTCACTGCAGCCTTGACCTCCTGAGTGGTCTCGCCCAGGAGTTCAAGACTAGCCTAGGCAATATAGTGAGACTCCGTCACTACAAAAATTAGAAAAAATTAGCCAAGTGTGGTGGCTTGCGCCTGTGGTTCAGTCCACTCTGGGGAGGATTACTTGGGCTTGGGAGGTTGAGGCTGCAGTGAGCAATGATTGCACCTCTGCACTCCAGCCTCAGTGATAGAGCAAGACCCTGTCTCAAAATAAATAAATAAATACATACATACATAAAAATAAGTCAATAAATTACCCAATCTGTGGTATGCTCTTATAGCAGCAAGAAAAACAAAGACAATCTGGTAGATGTATGATTTGGTATTTTTAGGTTTACACCTGTATAATACGGTAGATTTTTTTTTTCTTATTCTAAAATAATATATTAGTAGTAGTTAAGTGAAAGCAATAAGATGCCATAGTTTTCAGTTTTCCTGCTTTAGAATGGATACAGTAGGCTCAGGGAAATACTTCTAGAAAGACATAAACACCTTATTGAGTATTTCTTAATGTTGTCTTAAGTTTTTAAGTTTTTTAACAGAAAGATCGAGCAAAAGCAAGATTATTATTTCGTTTGCATTTATGGGGAGAGGTAATTTCTTGTTCTAAAGGAGTTAATAACTGGGTTTAGTGGTATGAGGCTCTAAGCAAAAGCATTTTTAAAATCAGAAATAGCCTGATGGGAGAACAATGCACATCATTAGATGCAATTGCTGCATAAATGGTCTTTTTGTTTTAGAGAGTGCAGTTTATAGTAATTGAAAAAAAACAACCCCTGTGTCATTTTCACTGTTTGCTCCATTTGTTTGCTTTCTATGTAATTGAATTTCACACAAAGGAAAGAAAAAAATCTATTTTCAGGTGCACCGCTGTATCTTCTACAGAGTCTTGAATTAATTTAGAGCCTAGTTCTCGTTAAGTGTTCTCCAGTGGTATATTTTAGTATTTTTTTAATGAGATTCAAAGAAGGAGAATGACATCTCTTTTGAAACCAATCTCTGATTTGATTGAATGTTACATCCTTTAAAATGGCAAAAATTGGCTTTCAATCACATTTTGGGCTTATTTCTAGCCAGTTGCTAAAGCAAGCCTTATTGAAATTAGGAGACATAATTATATTTCACATTTCCTAGGGCTGTTTTTTCAAAACCGTAAAAACACAGATATATTGCAGTCTGCCACATAAACTTAAAAAAGCAACATATGTGGTGTAGTTTTGTCTTGCTGCATTTTCTTTTTTTTTTTTTTTTTTTTTTTCCTTTTTTGTGGAGAACGGGGTCTCGCTGTATTACCCAGGCAGGTCTCGAACTCCTGGGCTCAAGCTATCCTCCCGCCTCTGCCTCCCTGAGAGCTGGGATTACAGGCGTGAGCCACCGCGCCCGGCCCTTGCTGCATTTTCTTGTGTCATTTGGTCAGTGTTTGGTTGTTTTTTACTTGCGTGAAGTGAATTTGGGGAAAAGTCAGTGTGTCCTCATTTTGAAGCAGCAAATCTTTGATGCTGCATCAATTTATGAATGGTGCATGGAGGTGGAGTGTGGGAGTAAATGGGTACTATTAGATTTAGCTAGGCCAGGCACAGTGGCTCATGCCTGTAATCCCAGCACTTTGGGAGGCCGAGACAAGCAGATAGGTTGAGGTCAAGAGTTTGAGACCAGCCTGGTCAGCATGATGAAACCCTGTCTCTACTAAAAATACAAAAATTGGGCCGGGCGCGTTGGCTCAAGCCTGTAATCCCAGCACTTTGGGAGGCCGAGACGGGCGGATCACGAGGTCAGGAGTTCGAGACCATCCTGGCTAACACGGTGAAACCCCGTCTCTACTAAAAAATACAAAAAGCTAGCCGGGCAAGGTGGCTGGTGCCTGTAGTCCCAGCTACTCGGGAGGCTGAGGCAGGAGAATGGCGTAAACCCGGGAGGCGGAGCTTGCAGTGAGCTGAGATCCGGCCACTGCACTCCAGCCCAGGCAACAGAGCAAGACTCCGTCTCAAAAAAAAAAAAAAAAAAAAAAAAAAAAATACAAAAATTAGCTGGGCCTGGTGGCATGTGCCTGTAATCCCAGCTACTCAGGAGGCTGAGGCATAAGGATCACTTGAATCTGGGAGGTGGAGGTTGCAATGAGCCGAGATCGTGCCATTGTACTTCAGCCTGGGTGACCAGAGTGAGACTCCATTTCAAAAAAAAAGGCTGAGCTAAAGTAACATTCAAAGGATCTAGGGGAAAGACAAGGAAAATACTTGGCATGGAGTTTAACCATAAATCCATAGATAAGGGGAACGGAACTATTTGCCTTTAAGCTTCATTGGTTGTTTTATTTTTATTTTTTTGACTGTCAATTTATTTATTTTTATTATTATTTAAAATTTTTAATTTTTATGGGTACATAGTAGATATATGTATTTATGGGGTACATGAGATTTTGTTTGTTTTGTTTTGTTTTTCAGATGGAGTCTCGCTCTGTTTCCCAGGCTAGAGTGCAGTGGTGCAATCTCAGCTCACTGCAGCCTCCACCTCCTGGGTTCAAGTGATTCCCCTGCCTCAGCCTCCTGAGTAGCTGGAATTACAGGTGTGTGCCACCACACACACCTCACACCCACCTCATTTTTGTATTCTTAATAGAGATGGGGTTTCACCTTGTTGGCCAGGCTGGTCTCAAACTCCCGACCTCAAGTGATCTGTCCACCTCGGCCTCCCAAAGTGCTGGGATTACAGGCGTGAGCCACCGTGCCCGGCCAAGGGTACGTGAGATATTTTGATACAGGCATACAAAGTCCAATACTCACATCAGAGTAAATGGGGTATCCATCACCTCAAGCATTTATCATTTCTTTTTCTTTTTTTGTGAGATGGAGTCTCCTTTTGTCGCTGTCGCCCAGGATGAAGTGCAGTGGCGTGATCTCAGTTCACTGCCACCTCTGCCTCCTGGGTTCAAGCAATTTTTCTGCCTCAGCCTCCCTAGTAGCTGGGACTACAAGCACTTGCCACCACACCCGGCTGATTTTTGTACTTTTCATAGAGACGGGGTTTTACTATATTGGCCAGGCTGGTCTCAAACTCTTGACTTCGTGATCTGCCTGCCTCAGTTTCCCAAAGTGCTGGGATTACAGGCATGAGCCACCGCACCTGGCCTACAGGTTCCCTTTTTTTTCCTGTATCTTTGCCAGCATTTACTATTGCCTGTGTTTGGATAAAAAACATTTTAACTGGGTTGGTTGTTTTAATTTTTGCAATTTGGGGGCTACTACCTAAAACCACACAAGAGAAAAAGAAATACTTAAAAGGTGTTTTCTGATCATAGGTCTCTGAGTCTCATTATATTAGCTTTTAATGATCAGAAAGTGATTCTGTGAAGATTCAGACTCATGCCAGCCACTGGGAAGAAGGGACTAGCGTAGTTACATGAGCAAGGAGGATTAGAGGAAAAGGAAACAGTATCTCTTGGGGAAAATTGACTTAAAAAGGTGTAAATTACAGAGAAGTGTGTACATTTGTTTGTTCATTCATTCATTCAACAACTGTTGGACATCTACTCTGTGCCAGGCACCTTGCTTAATGCTGGACTGTGATAAGTCTACAAGAATGTCAGTGTCAATGGAATATATCTTAGTATATGACTATATATTTTACAGATCCCATTTCATTCATTTTAATATGAATGTACTATTCACAAAATTTAGTTTGATTTGGATGCAATTAGGAATCACCATTATTTTATTCAACTGGGCAAATGTGTATGATCTTATAATTTTGGTCTATAATGAAAGAACAATATGTTTAGCTTTTATTTCAAGAGTAGTATGTGTGATGATTGTAAAATGCAAATGTAATTTCCCATTCAAGGGGTATATATCTTATAATTCCAAAATTGGGTATTCTTATAAGAAAACTGGTCCTGCTGGGCACGGTGGCTCACTCCTATAACCTCAGCACTTTGGGAGGCTGAGGCGGGTGGATCACCTGAGGTCAGGAGTTTGCAACCAGCCTGGCCAAGATGCTGAAACCTCATCTCTACTAAAAATACAAAAAAAAATTAGCCAGGCATGGTGGCAGGTGCCAGTAATCTCAGCTACTCAGGAGGCTGAGGCAGAGAATTGCTTGAATCCAGGAGGTGGAGGTTGCAGTGAGCCAAGATAGCGTCACTGTACTCCAGCCTGGGCAACAGAGTGAGACTCCGTCTCAAAAAAAAAAAAAAAAAGAAAAGAAAACTGGTTCTAAGAGAGAAAAATCTCTCTCAGAAGAGCTAACAAATGAGTAAATGGGGATTTAATATCATCCAATCTAGACATTAAGATTCAGACTTTAAAAATAGCCCATCGGCCCAGCACAATGGCTCATGCCTGTAATCCCAGCATTCTGGGAGGCCATGGCAGGCAGATCACTTGAGTCCAGGAGTTCAAGACCAGCTTAGGAAATGTAGGGAAACTCCGTCTCTTAAAAACAAAAACAAACAAACAAACAAAAGCAAAAAGCCTCATAGCTGTTATTGAGATCATTTTACTCTAGAATATAGTGTTCAACAGTCTTAGTATAAATGCCTACAATGTACATATAGTTTCCACTGACTGTGTTTTATTTTGTGTGGAGATTTTATTAGTAGAACTTGTGTTGGCTCATTGGAATCTGTAGAAAATAGGAAAACTGTAGCAGCACAACAGACTTTATTGACTTTTTTTGGTAAAATGAATATTCCAAGATCCTGGTATATAACTTGTTAGCCTTATAACATTTACAAAAGTCTGTGGATCTGGCTGAGCACAGTGGCTCAAGCTTGTAATCCCAGCACTATGGAAGGCCGAGGTGGGTGGATCACCTGAGGTTAGGAGCTGGAGACCAGCCTGGCTAATGTGGCGAAACCCCGTCTCTACACCACTGCACTACAGCCTGGTAGAGAGGGCCAGACTCTGTCTTTAAAAAAAAAAAAAAAGAAAAGAAAAGAAAAAAATGTCTATGGATTTGAGCAAGATATAGTCTTAAAAACTATGCTATTCTGAAGGGGTGGCCTGCCCCTCCACACCTGTGGGTGTTTCTCGTTAGGTGGAACGAGAGACATGAGAAAAGAAATAAGACACAGAGACAAAGTATAGAGAAATAAAAGCGGGGCCCAGGGGACCGGCGCTCAGCTTACAGATGACCCACGCCGGCACCGGTCTCTGAGTTCCCTTAGTATTTATTGATAATTATCTTTACCATCTTAAATATAAGGGAGTGGCTGGACAATAGGATCACTGTAGGGAGGAAATCAGCAGTAAGACATATGAACAAAAATCCCTGTAACATGAATAAGTTTAAAGGAAAATGCTGTGTCTTGAGATGCATATGCAAACATCTCCATAAACCTTTTAGCAGCATTGCTCCAGCAAGTCCCACCTTATTCCTAAAGGCGGTTTTCTCCTTGCTCAGTAAACAAAGCACACAATGGGTTTTACACCGAGATGTTCCATTGCCCAGGGACGGGCAGGAGACAAATGCTTTTCTCTTACTTGAGATTAAGAGAATGGTGATGACCTTTAACCAGCAAGCAGCCTTTAGGCACTTGTTTAACAAAGCACATCCTGCACAGCCCAAAATCCTTTTAACCTTAAGTCACCACAGCACATGTCTCTTGCAAGGACAAGGTTGGGGGTAGGGTCACAGATTAACAGCATCTCAAATACAGAACAAAATGGAGTCTCTTATGTCTGCTTCCTTCTATATAGACACAGTAACAGGCTGATCTCTCTTTCTTTCCCCCACACTATTCTAACATGTAGAATGTTGGAATACAGGCAATTTTCCATGGATCTCTCACGTTTCTGTGTATCTCATGAGCAGAGTCACTGGTATATTTGTTCCAGACTATCTTTTCAAGGATATTTGTATGCTGAACAGCCTTGGAAGACAGAGGTAATAACTCCTTCTGGAGCAACAGGACACACTTATTGTCTGCTCAATTTAAAGGTGCAAGTTTCTTCTCTTATAATGCAAACAGGTCCCTTTCCTGTCGCTGTGGGGGGTTTGAGACTCTGGGAGGAAATGCAAAAGTGACAAAACTCTGGTTACTGGTATTAACGTGAATAATAAAAATCTCTTATACCTGACCCAGGAGTGTCATGTCTTCAGCCAGAATTCCTAGTGGTAGGAACTTGCTAACCTGTAAGTAGGGTAAAATCTTACATCCTTAACAGTTCTTGATTGTCAGTATCATAATTTTTGTTGTTGTTGTTGTTGCCCAGGCCGGAGGGCAGTGGTAGGATTTCGGCTCACTGCAACCTCCTGATTCAAGTGATTCTCCTGCCTCAGCCTCCCAGCACATGATAATACAGGTACCCACTACCATGCCTGGCTAAATTTTGTAATTTTAGTAAAGACAGTGTTTCACCCTGTTGGCCATGCTGGTCTCAACCTCCTGACCTCAGGCGATCTGCTCGCCTTGGCCTCCCAAAGTGCTGAGATTACAGGTGTGAGCCATCGCCCCCAGCCGTCAGTATCATAATTGAGAGTCAACCTTTTTTCTTCATGTGGGCATGTAACTAATATGGCCTTGCTAGATGTATAACTAGTAAAAGAAAGAAAAGTGACTGCTAGTCTTCTAAAATAATAATTCTTAAGATTCGGCCCTGGTGGTCTGGTGGCTAGGAATTGCCCCCACCCCTGGCCCTCCACCGCCCAAAAAAAAAAAAAAAAAACGGCTGGTCATGGTGTCTCACACCTGTAATTCCCAGCACTTTGGGAGGCTGAGGCGAGAGACTCACCTGAGCCCAGGAATTTGAGATTTTCGAGATTACAGAGAGATGACCACACCACTGCATCCCAGCCTAGGTGGCAGAGCAAAACCCATGTTAACCAAAAAAAAAGTAAAAGCAGTGTCTTCTTTCTTTTCCACACTACCCCCATCCCTTCTAAATTGTTGACTATTGGCTGTGAAGTAAAAAAATAAATAAATAAATAGAGAAGTTTGTAATTTAAATAAATAAATAAATTGTTGACTAGAAGCCAACTCTTTAAGAAAGGAAGAAATCAGTGGAATAATTTTTCCCTACAAATTTCTTGGTTGACCAGAACTAGACATGACAGATTTCAAAAAAAGAGATGAGCCAGCCAAGGCTGCTGGGACCTGCTAAGGGCTATGGAGTGAATTGGAAGCCTGGCCTGGAATGGAAGATTTCTTTCTTTCTTTTTTTTTTGAATGTCATTCTTTTGCCCAGACTGGAATGCAATGGCGCAATCTCAGCTCACTGCAGCCTCTGCCTCCTGGATTCAAGGGATTCTTCTGCCTCAGCCTCCCAAGTAGCTGGGATTATAGGCGCTTACCACCAGGACCGGGTAATTTTTTGTATTTTTAGTGAGATGGGGTTTCACCATGTTGGCCAGGCTGGTCTCGAATTCCTGACCTTAGGTGATCCACCCGCCTTGGGTTCCCAAAATGCTGGGATTACAGGCGTGAGCCATCTCGCCCGGCTGGAAGATTTTTTGTAATTCAGGTGTCTTCCAAGATGCTTGTAAAGATGGCTCATATCATGTTTTCTTTTCTTGTTAGGTAGAAGCATTATATTTTCTGTTTTAAAAAAAATGTTTTAATATTTATTATATTTTATTTTTGATATATTTTATTTGCTCTGTTGCCCAGGCTGGAGTGCAGTGGTGCGATGCAACCTGTGCCTCCTGGGTTCAAGCGATTCTCCTACCTCAGCCACCTGAGTAGCTGGGATTACAGGCGCCCACCATCATGCCCAGCTAAGTTTTGTATTTTTAATAGAGACAGGGTTTCACGGTGTTGGCCAGGCTGGTCTTGAACTCCTGACCTCAAGTGATCCGTCCACTTCAGCCTCCCAAAGTGCTGGGATTACAGGAGTGAGCCACTGTACCCAACCAATTTTTTTTGAGACAGGGCCTTGCTGTGTTGCCCAGGCTGGTGTTTTTTTTTTTTTTTTTTGAGATAGAGTTTCACTCTTTTTGCCTAGGCTGGAATGCAGTGGCACGATCTCAGCTCACTGCAACCTCCACCTCCCAGATTCAAGTGATTCTCCTGTCTCAGCCCCCTGAGTAGCTGGGATTACAGGCACGCCCACCCACCACACCTGGCTAATTTTGTATTTTTTGTAGAGAAGGACTTTCACCATGTTGGCCAGGCTGGTCTCGAACTCTTGACCTTAGGTGATCTACCAGCCTCAGCTTCCCAAGGTGCTGGGATTACAGGAGTGAGCCATGGCGCCCGGTTGAAGCATTGCATTTTCTCCTTAATTTTTTTTTTTTTTTTGTAGAGACAGGGTCTCTCTATCTTGCCCAGGCTGGTCTCAAACTTCTGGCCACAAGCAGTCCTCCTGCCTCAGCCTCCCAAAGTACCGGGATAACAGGTGTGAGCCACTACCCTGACCTCTTCTTAACTTTTAAAAATAGTAAAATATTGGCCAGGTGCGGTGACTCACGCCTGTAATCTCAGCACTTTGGGAGGCTGAGGCAAGCAGATCACCTGAGGTCAGGAGTTTGAGACCAGCCTCACCAACATGGAGAAACGCCCTCTCTACTAAAAATACAAAGTTAGTTGGTCATGGTGGCATATGCCTGTAATCCCAGCTGCTCAGGAGGCTGAGGCAGGAGAATTGCTTGAAACTGGGATGCGGAGGTTGCATTGAGCCGAGATCATGCCATTGCATTCCAGCCTGGGCAACAAGAGTGAAACTCCGTCTTAGAAAACAAAAAGGTAAAGTATCAGCTGTGTATGGTGGCTTATGCCTGTAATCCCAGCACCACTTTGGGAGGCTGAAGCGTGTGGATCACCTGAGCTCTGGAGTTCGAGACCAGCCTGGCCATCATGGTGAAACCCCATCTCTATTTATAATTTTTTTAAAAAATATATATATATAAAAGAAAAAATAAAAATGACAAAATAGGGCCTAGGACGGTAGTGTGACACATTGGTCAAGAGTAAAATTAGCAGGCCAGGTGTGGTGGCTCACACCTGCAATCCCAGCACTTTGGGAAGCTGAGGCATGTGGATGACTTGAGGTCAGGAGTTTGAGACCAGCTTGGCCAACATGGTGAAGCTCCAGTTCTACAAAAAATACAAAAAATTAGCCAGGTGTGGTGGTGTCTGCCTGTAGTTTCAGCTACTTGGGAGACTGAGGTATGAGAATCCCTTGAGTCTGGAGGTAAAGGTTGCACTGAGCCGAGATCACGCCACTGCACTCCAGCCTGGGTGACAGAGCCAGATCCTGTCTCAAAATGAACAGGCAAACAAACAAACAAAAGAGTAAGACTTCTGGAGTCAGCCAGTCTGGGTTTGTGTTCTGGTTCCCCCTGTGTAAACTTTGAGCAGATTATTTAACTTGTGTAGGTCTCAGTTTCCTTATCTTTAAAATGGACGTTATAACAATATTGCCTTATCACTAAGAATGGCTGTGATGATGAAATGAGATAATGGCACAGGGCAAGGTGCATAGTAAGCTCTCATTAAATGGTAGTTTAATTTTATTATTATTAGATACTTGTTAAATATATGCCTGATGGCAGGGTGTCGTGGGTCATGCCTGTAATCCCAGCACTTTGGGAGACCAAGGTGGGTGGATCACTGAGGTCAGGAGTTCAAGACCAGCCTGACCAACATGGTGAAACCCTGTCTCTACTAAAAATACAAACATTAGCCGGGTATGGTAGCTGGTGCCTGTAATCCCAGCTACTCGGGAGACTGAGGCAGAAGAATCTCTTGAACCTGAAAGGAGGAGGCAGCAGTTAGCCAAGATCATGCCATTATATCCAGCATGGGCAAAAAGAGTGAAACTCTGTCTTTAAAAAAAAAAAAAGAATTTAGAAGTAAGTTTGTAAATTATATATATGCCTGACAACTAGGAAATTTCTTGGAAAACTTTGCAAGAAGTAATGCAATAGCAATATTAAATAAATAATGCAATATGAATATTCATAAATTTACCCAAACTATTTGTTTTTAAACTAGAAATGTTTGCAAATTGCTCAATCGATAGTTTGGGCAGTTCATGTGGTTTTCCTGAGCATTCTGTCCCTTTTCAGGTCTTGCTTAGAGTTAATTAGATTCTTTGCTCTTCCACAAATGAGTTGGCATGTGGGTGCTTGGGAATTTCATTTTCACTTCAACTGCTTTTAGGGACTCCTCTATCACAGTACAAGTAGGACTGTCAAGTTTCTTGTCCAAAGAATAGGTTTTGTTTTTGTTTTTGTTTTTGTTTTTTTTGAGACGGAGTCTCGCTCTGTCGCCCAGGCTGGAGTGCAGTGGCCGGATCTCAGCTGACTGCAAGCTCCGCCTCCCAGGTTCACGCCATTCTCCGGCCTCAGCCTCCCGGAGTAGCTGGGACTACAGGGGCCCGCCACCTCGCCCGGCTAGATTTTTGTATTTTTTAGTAGAGATGGGATTTCAACGTGTTAGCCAGAATGGTCTCGAACTCCTGACCTCGTGATCCGCCCGTCTCGGCCTCCCAAAGTGCTGGGATTACGGGCTTGAGTCACCGCGCCCCGCCCAAAGAATAGGTTTTAACTCCACTTTTATTTTTTTTCCAGGATCTTACAGAAAAATATTTCTTTTTTGTCTGTTATTTGCAATGTGCAAAGCCAGTAACTGACCTTATGATCCTGTTTTCATTCACAGTTTACAAACACTACTGTCTATAGTCTATGATTAGTTTTTTAAAAATTAAAAACATTTAACTGCTAATTAGTAAAAAATATATATGTAAGGGTGTTGGAGAATATGACTAAGTGGTCCTCAAATACAATGAACAAAAAATATGCTTACTATTCCAATGAGAACTGAGAAAAATATGTATAATATAAAAAATGCCTCTCATTACCAGGTGTAGTGGCATGGCCTGTAGTCCCAGCTACTTGGGGGGCTGAGGCTGGAGGATCGCTTGAGCCCTGGAGTTCGAGGCTGCAGTGAGCTAGGATTGCACTACTATACTCCACCCTGGATGACAGAGTGAGACCCCATCTCTAAAAAAAATTTTTTTAAAGTTTCTCTGAAAGCTAAATGTAATAATGGAAGTCATTTATTTTGACATTATCTTCTGCCTAAATTTTGTGTTATTAAAATATTATTTTTTTCTATGAAATATTGGTTATTATAGAAAGTACTGGGTTTTAAAAACTGTTTTGATTTGGGAAAAGTTAAAAAAAAAACAAGCAAAGAAGACAAACCCATATTGATTTTCTAATTCTTCTTTTAAACACTGATTTTGGAAGTTTGAAAGTCTAAGAACCAGCTAGGTGAGGTGGCTCAAACCTGTAATCCTAGCACGCTGGGAGGCTGCAAGGCAGGAGTATTGCTTGAGACCAGGCATTTAAGACCAGCCTGGGCAACATGGCAAGAGCCTGTCGCCAAAGAAAAAAAATAAGAAGAAGAAAGAAAAAAAAAAGTCTAAGAACCAGGGATAATTATAATAGTGAACATTTATGAAAGGCTTACTATGAGCCAGGCCTATGCTACGAACTTTACAAACATTAATCCATTTAATTCTTATAGCACCTCTAGGAGGTGAGAGCCAATACTATACCCCATTTATAGGTAAGGAAATGAGGAACAGAAGGGTTAAGTAACCCAAGGTTGCACAGCTAATAATGGTAAAGCTGGAGCTTAAATCCAGGATTCTGAATCTAAATCCATTTCTTTTTCTTTACTTTTCTTTTCTTTTCCTTTTTTTTTTTTTTTTTTTTGAGAAAGGGTCTCACAGTGTTGCCCTGGAAGTACAGTGGTGTAATCACCGCTCACTGCAGCCTCGAACTTATGGGCTAAAGCAATCCTCCCACCTCAGCCTCCTGAGTAGCTGGGACTACAGAAGTGCATTACCATGCCTGGCTGATTTTTTTTTTATGTTCTATAGAGATGGTGTCTCACTTTGTTGCTCAGGTCAGTCTTGAACTCCTGGGTGATCTTCCTGCCTCAGCCTCCCTGTGTGCTGGGATTACAGGTGTGAGCCACGGCAACCAGCCACAGATTTGTTTTAAGATGAGTAAAGGCTCTACATTTGAATAGTAGTCCATCTATGTGGGTTGACAGTTGCCTTTTGTGTTTGTTTTTAAAAATAAGGGCCAGCTATTTGGGAGGCTGTGGTGGGAGGATCGCTTGAGCCCAGGAGGCTGAGAATGCAGTGAGCCATGATTACACCACCGCATTCCAGTCTGGGTGACAGAGTGAGACTCTGTCCCAAAATAAAATAAAATGAAATGAGGATGCTCTGTAGGTTGAGCCCACTTTCAACACTACCTGTCTGGTTATGATATAATGAGTGGTCCCATGTAGACTTTCTGGCTGTCCAAATCTATCAGTCTGTCTCCAATCTATTGCTTCTACTAAACACAAGCCAATTTCGTCTTGGAAAACTAGTTGTACTCTTTAGAATTCCCTAGGGGGATTCTTCCACATTATATTTTAATTTGTTTTATGTTATCAATGACCATATTAAAGGCTTTAAGGTCTAATCAACTAATATTCTCCCTTGAAACTACTAGAAGAGGTAAGTGAATTACCATCTAGCGTGGACAACACAAATAGCTTTTTTTTTTTTTTTTTTTTTGCATTTTAACAATGCTGAAGGCCGGGTGTGATGGCTTATGCCTGTAATCCCAGCACTTTGGGTGGCCAAGGCAGGTGAATCACGAGGTCAGGAGCTTGAGACCATCCTGGCTAACATGGTGAAACCCCATCTCTACTAAAAATACAAAAAAATTAGCCGAATGTGGTGGCACGTGCCTGTAGTCCCAGCTACTCGGGAGGCTGAGGCAGGAGAATGGCTTGAACCAGGAAGGCGGAGGTTGTAGTGAGCTGAGATGGCGCCACTGCACCCCAGCCGGGGTGATAGAGCGAGACTCTGTCTCAAAAAAAAAAAAAAAAAAAAGCAATGCTGAAAATGTGATTGCATTATGGTCTACAGGAAAGGGCAGTTAACAATCATGAGTCCCACTTCAGCTGTTCACTAACTTCAGGAGCAAGTTATCTCAGCTTTCTGAGCATTTGATTTCTTGTTTATAAAATAGAAATTATTGCCTTGCTGGCTTTTATGAGGATTACATGAGATACATTCAGGCAATCAACACATGTTGACATAAAGGTAGTTCAACTAATTTAGATAAGGGAGTCAGGGAAGGTTCCATCAATTTAATTTTCTATCTCTAGCCATCACCCCAAATACTGGAGGTAATTTCAGAGATTTCAGGTAATAAAAGAATAGGGAAAGAATTAGAATCTTAGACTCAGAAAATCTCTAACCTACATCTATTTAGAATTTTATAACTTAACATTAAAGGTAATATACTCACCTTGTGCTGTGTAAATCTTTCAAAGTTCTCTAGCCAAATGCAATCAATTTCACCTGACAAGACTAAAGACTATTCAAATAATGTGAATATAAAATACTATACAACTTTTTTCAACTGGGCGCAGTGGCTTACGCCTGTAATCTCAGTATTTGGGGAGGCGGAGGCCGGCAGATCACGAGGTCAGGAGTTAGAGAGCAGCCTGGCCAATATGGTGAAACCCTGTCTCTACTAAAAATATATAAAAAATTAGCCAAGTGTGGTGGCACTTGCCTGCAGTCCCAGCAGTCCCAGCTACTTGGGAGGCTGAGGCAGGAGAATCGCTTGAACCCAGAAGATAGAGGTTGCAGTGAGCTGAGATTGCGCCACCGCACTCCAGCCTGGGTAACAGAGCGAGACTCCATCTCAAAAAAAAAAAAAAAAAAAAAAATTGCTTTTTTCTAGTGGTTGCAATCATTTTATGGAATTCTGTTATTCTCTCTCTCTCCCTTGAAGTTTTTTATGAACCTCCCTGTTGAATTTGGGTCCCCCTCCTGTAGGTTTCCATTATCTGCAGTTTCCAAAGGTGTCTGGGATGTATGCTTCTGTCACGTATATGGGGCTCCCCCAACAGATCATTAATTTGCAATGGGCAAGAACTCCTCACGTTCCTGACAACCCTTACTATCCTGCCCCTGCACTCACTCACAGCTGTGCCACTGCAATCTGCTCTGGGATCCTGGGACTATTCCCATCATGCTCTTCCCCTTCCTTCCTGTGTATGTCAGCCCAGACTCCAAGGTCATTGCTCATCCTTTAGACTCTGATATCCACACGGCCTTGGATATTCCCATTTCTGATCCCATGTCTTACCCTTCTCCAACTTCTTTTTTTAAAAAATTTTTTTAATTTTTATTTTTTTTGAGACAAAGTCTCGCTCTGTTGGCCAGGCTAGAGTGCAGTGGCATGATCTCGGTTCACTGCAACCTCCGCCTCCGAGTTTCAAGCGATTCTCCTGCTTCAGTCTCCCAAGCAGCTGGGACTACAGGCGTGCGCCACCCCACCCATCTAATTTTTGCATTTTTAGTAAAGACGTGGTTTCACTATGTTAGCCAGGCTGGTCTCAAACTCCCAACCTAATTTGATCCACCTGTCTCGGCTTCTCAAAATGCCAAGGTGTCAGCCACCGCACTGGCCCACTCCCTAACTTCTGCAACTCTTCCATGGGGACCTCAGCTGTATTCTTTCAAATATCTCACTTCCTCACTTCTCTGAATGCTCTCTTTGCCTGCTTGCTAGACTGGTTTTCTTGAGCACACTGTTTCCCTTGCAGTTGATGGTGTGTGCCACCATGCCTGGCTAATTTTTTTTTTTTTTTTTTTTTTTGAGACGGAGTCTTGCTCTGTCGCCGGGGCTGGAGTGCAGTGGCCGGATCTCAGCTCACTGCAAGCTCCGCCTCCCGGGTTTACGCCATTCTCCTGCCTCAGCCTCCCGAGTAACTGGGACTACAGGCGCCTGCCACCTCGCCCGGCTAGTTTTTTTGTATTTTTAGTAGAGACGGGGTTTCACCGTGTTAGCCAGGATGGTCTTGATCTCCTGACCTTGTGATCCGCCCGTCTCAGCCTCCCAAAGTGCTGGGATTACAGGCTTGAGCCACCGCGCCCGGCTGCCTGGCTAATTTTTATATTTACAAATTTTTTAGTAGAGATGGGGTTTCACCATGTTGGCCAGGCTGGTTTTGAACTCCTGACCTCAAGTGATCTGCCTACCTTGGCCTCCCAAAGTGTTGGGATTACAGGCGTGAGCCACTGCACCCCACCAGAAGGCATATCTTTATAATCTGCCTTATTACCTTCCCCTCTTGAGAAAATCTCATCATGGACCCTGTCTAGCCCAGTGAGCTATAGTCATTTGACCCCAGAGGAGAGCTGAAAATACGTTTTTCCTCGAGGTTCTGGTAGTTACCAGGAGTTAACAATTTCCTTAGTTGTCTCTTGTTTGGTTCTTATATCCAGAGGTGTACCCAAGGATTCTTCAGAGCTGTTATTTTGAGCCCTATTTTTATTGATTTCAATGCAGAACTATTCGGCCTGATTATTTTCAAGTTATTCAATTTGACAATTATGAAATATTTCATAAATAATTGTCTGTAAATTTAGGTTGATATTATGCAACTTTCAACATACTTTTAAAATCCATTCTATGATATCAGTTAGCTTTGTTTTGGCTTTGAAACTTGCCCAAGGTCATAGAGTTAGTAAGTGGCAAGGCTGAAATTTAAAAGCCTTGAAGGGACTGGGCACGGTGGCTCACACCTGTAATCCCAGGACTTTGGGAGGACGAGGCGGGCAGATCACTTGAGGTCAGGAGATTGAGACTAGCCTGGCCAACATGGTGAAACCCCATCTCTACTAAAAAATATAAATATAAAAGTTAGTCAGGCATGGTGGCGGGCGCCTGTAGTTCCAGCTACTCAGGAGGCTGAAGCTGGAGAATCGCTTGAACCCAGGAGGCAGAGGTTGCAGTGAACTGAGATCACGCCACTGTACTCCAGACTGGGTGACAGAGCGAGACTCCATCTCAAGGAAAAAAAAAAGGGGGGGGTAGGGGGGAGGGATGGCATTAGGAGATATACCTAATGTAAATGACGAGTTAATGGGTGTAGTACACCAACATGGCACATGTATACATATGTAACAAACCTGCACGTTGTGCACATGTACCCTAGAACTTAAAGTATAAAAACAAACAAACAAACAATCAAACAAACAAAAAAACCTTTTAGGGTTTGGACTTGAATTGTCACTCTGTTCAGAAGCTGGGCATTTCTTAGCCTCTGTTAAAAAAAAAATCTAATTTTTGAGGACCTGCCAGATTCCAGGCACTATTCTAAAAACTTTTCTCATCTGTTAATTGGGAAAATAATCTTGAAGATGACGTGGGCATGCACATAACATGCTTAGGGCGGAAGCTGAAATATTATAGGCATTCAATAATGTTAGTCCTTGTGATTGTCATTAGCCATCTTGTCTGCCAAGAAATATGACTGGCCACAAAAATGCAGCGTTACCCTCGCCATTTCCATTTTAAATGGTACTCTTCTGAAGAACATTTGTAAACATGTCACCAATACTCTCTTTTCTTAAATAATTAAAAAATAAACTTTTCATTTCATTTACATTTATTTAAAACGTTTAATTTTAGAATAATTTTAGATTTACAGAAAAGTCGCAGGAAAGTAGAGAGTTCTCCTGTTTCCCTTACCCACATCTCACATGACAATGGTACATTTGTCACCACCAAGAAGCCAATATTGGTACATTACTATGAACTAAACCCCAGACTTTATTCAGATTTCACTAATATCCTTTTTCTGTTCCAGGATTCAGTCCCCATTGAATTTGGCACATGCTCCATTCTGCATTTGGCAGTCACTGTTCTGTTAGCTTTCTAGCCACCTCTGCTCATAGACAGGCCCCACTAGCCATGCTCTCATTTTGGCATTTGCAGCCTGCTGCCCTTCACTTTTTTTTTTTTGAGACAGAGTTGCCCAGGCTGGAGTGCAGTGGCGTGATCTTGACTCACTGCAACCTCCGCCTCCTGGGTCCAAGTGATTCTCCTGCCTCAGCCTCCTGAATAGCTGGGATTACAGGTGCCTACCACAATGTCTGGCTAATTTTTGTATTTTTAGTAGAGACGGGGTTTCGTCATGTTGACCAGGCTGGTCTTGAACTCCTGACTTCAGGTGATCCACCTACCTCGGCCTCCCAAAGTGCTGGGATTACAGGTGTGAGCCACCATGCCCAGCCTGCCCTTCACTTTTTCTGGCCAATCATTTTCTTACCCTCTGATGGATGAATAGAATTGATCCCTAACAGTGGTTCTTACTAGTGATGAGACCTAACTTAAAACCTTTAGAAATCCTCAGTATTCTCATCTATAAAATGGGGGAAACAATAGTTTCTACATGGCTTGGTACATAATGACTCCATCTTAAAACATGTTAATTTTGCTTTTGTTATATCATTATGCTTTCCTCTTCAGATCATAAACCAGACTAGTTGCTTATTTTTTCTCAACTTTTTTTTTTTTTTTGAGAAGATGTTTTGCTCTTGTTGCCCAGGCTGGAGCGCAATGGCGCGATCTTGGCTCACTGCAACCTCTGCCTCCCGAGTTCAACTGATTCTCCTGCCTCAGCCTCCCAAATAGCTGGGATTACAGGTACCCACGACCACACCCAGCTAATTTTTGTAGCTTTAGTAGAGATGGGGTATTACCATGTTGGCCAGGCTGGAGTGCAGTGGTGCAATCTTGGCTCACTGCAGCCTCAACCTCCTGGGCTCAAGAGATCCTTCTACCTCAGCCTCCTGAGTAGCTAGGACTACAGGTGCACACCACCACACCTAGCTAATTTTTTGTAGAGATGGGGTTTTGCCATATTGCCCAGGCTGAGCTCAAGCGATCCTCCTTTTTCAGCCTCTCAAAGTGGTGAGATTACCAGCCTCACCTGCTGCACCCGGCTAGTGTCCCTACTTTTTTAATCCTCTCATGTTATCTCAAATGTTACTCAGTTTGCTCGATGGGATTTGCTGACTCAGAGATTGCTGCTTAATTACCACAGTAGTTTAAATGCTCCTTTTAAAAACACTTTGCTACTTTCCTTCTTTTTTTTTTTTTTTTTTGAGACGGAGTCTGGCTCAGTCGCCCAGGCTGGAGTGCAGTGGCCAGATCTCAGCTCACTGCAAGCTCCGCCTCCCGGGTTTACGCCATTCTCCTGCCTCAGCCTCCGGAGTAGCTGGGACTACAGGCGCCCGCCACCTCGCCCGGCTAGTATTTTTTTTTGTATTTTTTAGTAGAGACGGGGTTTCACTGTGTTAGCCAGGATGGTCTCGATCTCCTGACCTCGTGATCCACCCGTCTCGGCCTCCCAAAGTGCTGGGATTACAGGCTTGAGCCACCGCGCCCGGCCACTTTCCTTCTTTTATAGGAAATTTTGGGAAGTACGTGGTACAAAGGGAGAATCTGAAATGCCAAATTCTAAAGTTTTTTTCTCAGTCCTCCCCCAGCCTTTATTTTGGTGTTTCTTATTCCTAGAACTGCCACCATACTGCCTGCAAAGAGGGGAAGGCCCGTGCATCTGCCACAAGCAGGAGAGAGCAGAGCTGACAGCTGTGATCTAGAACATGTGATTTGGAAGATTCAAATCATTTTCAGTGGGCTGTGCTTGGGTCACATGGACCTAATCAGGAAATTTCATGCAATCTGACATTTCCCCTCAGAGTTGCTTAGGAACCTAAGGAAGGCTCTGGCTCTGAATGGCAGGATGGTAATAAATTAGTCGGTCCCCAGCTTAGCCATCTGGCTTAAGTAAATTAAGAGTATAACCCATATGGGATTTGTCTAAAATAGCGATTCTCATTTTTTTCCCCTCCTCTCATTTTTGTTGTTTTTCCTCTTCATCTGGGCTCTTTAAATGGGTGTAACTTTGCATAGAATAACCGAGCTGACTTTACCCTCTGCTTTTTTGTATCTCTTACTCCTTCTCTCCCAATTCAGGCAGCAAAACTCAGTCTCCTGTAACCCACTAACGAGGCCCTGTTTAATGGTTGATAATCTTAAACATCTTATTTTGAGAATTGCCTGCTTTGAGGTGAATGTGTTGTGACTGAGTGCCAGCCTCCACCCTCTTTGTCCATTCTTATTCATCACCTTCCTTTAGTGTCTCCCCATCTCAGGGTCAAATTGACTCTCGGACTAGAGTTTCACCCGTTCTCTTTTTTTTTTTTTTGAGACAGAGTTTTGCCCTGTTGCCCAGGCTAGAGTGCAGTGGTGCAATCTTGGCTCCCTGCAACCTCCGCCTCTCGGGTTCAAGCGATTCTCCTGCCTTAGCCTCCTAAGTAGCTGGGATTACAGGAACATGCCATCATGCCCAGCTAATTTTTGTATTTTTAGTAGAGATGGGTTTTCACCATGTTGGCCAGGTTAGTCTCAAACTCCTGGCCTCCATTGATCTCCTTGCCTTGGCCTTCCAAAGTGCTGGGATTACAGGTGTGAGCCACCGTGCCTTAATCTAAATAAATCATTTTTATCATGCCATTCTCCTGCTCACAAATCTGCCCTGCGTATGGGATGAGCCAAATGTTTCTACCTCAAATTCCTCCATCAAGTTCTGACCTGCCTTTAACTCTCACCTGCTTCCTATAGCTTGACCCTCACTTGAGACAGTCGGAGTTCTTCCCTTCCTCTGGAAACCTAACTTGTCCTGCCCCACTTATTTTAGTGTTTAAAGATTACACTCTGAGGCCAGGCGCAGTGGCTCATTCCTGTAATCCCAGCACTTTGGGAGGCCAAGGTGGCGAATTGCTTGAGCCCAGAAGTTCAATACCAGCCTGGGCAACAAAGTGAGACTTCACCTCTACAAAAATAAACAATTAGCCAGGTGTAGGGACGCATCCCTGTGGTCCCATCTATTTGGGAGGCTGAGGTGGGAGGATCACTTGAGCTTGAAAGGTTGAAGCTGCAGTGAGCCAAGATTGTGCCACTGCATTCCAGCCTGGGCAACAGAACAAGACCCTGTGTCAAAAAAAAAAAAAAAAAAAAAAAAAAGATTACACTCTGATCTATATCTTCGTTTAGCTATTTGGTATTTCTAATTGTAAGCTGCTGGAAAGCAGCCGCACTCTCATGCTTACCACATTCCTGGGCACCTGTAGGTGTTCACTACATATATAGTGAATGAATGAACGACTCTGTCATGGTTATGCTTCTAGTGGGTGAGACAAATAGTTAGCGAGTCAAATGAGTAAAATATATAGTAGATGAGGTGGTGATAACTGCTATGAAAAGACTTAAGCATAGGAGGAAAGGGTGTTGCAAAGGAAAAAAGGAGGGTCAGGAAAGGCTTCCAGGGGAGAAACATTTGGGTGAAGATGTTACATGGTGAATCTGAATTCCGAAAGGCAGAGTTTTGGTTATTAAAAAACAAACAAGCTGAGCGTGGTGGCTCACGCCTGTAATCCCAGCACTTTGGGAGGCCAAGGCAGGCAGAACACAAGGTCAGGAGTTTGAGACCAGCCTGGCCAGTATGGTGAAACCCCGTCTCTACTAAAAATACAAAAATTAGCTGGGCGTGGTGGCGGGTGCCTGTAGTCCCAGCTACTAAGGAGGCTGAGGCAGGAGAATCGCTTGAACCTGGGAGGTGGAGCCTGCAGTGAGCCGAGATCGCGCCACTGCACTCCAGCCTGGGCGACAGAACAAGACTCCATCTCAAAAAACACACAAGCAAACAAAACTTTGCAGTGCATAGCCCTGTAACATGCACATATTGGATGAATGTACTTGTGGTGGCATATGTCATATTGTTACCAAAGGCACACAATTCAAATGATGTTATTTTTTGTACAAGTTATATTTCAAGGAAGGACAAAGCCACCCGTTTAAATTCCATCTCACACTGCACACAATATGAGAAAAAAAACTAATAAAAAAAGAAAGAACTTGTGACACAGAATTTCTTTGGAATAGTGAAGGGGTGGCCTGCCCCTCCACACCTGTGGGTGCTTCTCGCTAGGTGGGACGAGAGACTTGAGAAAAGGAAATAATACACAGAGACAAAGTATAGAGAAAGAAAAGCGGGACCCAGGGGACCAGTGCTGTGTTTTCAGAGGACCCACACTGGCACCGGCCTCTGAGTTCCCTTAGTATTTATTGAGAATTATCTTTATCATTAAAAGGATAAGGGAGTGGCTGGACAATAGGATTATTGTAGGGAGGAAACCGGCAGTAAGACATATGAACAAATCCTTGTAACATGAATAAGTTTAAAGGAAAATGCTGTGCCTTGAGATGCATATGCAAACATCTCCATAAACCTTTTAGCAGTATTGCTCCAGCAAGTCCCACCTTATTCCTAAAGGTGTTTTCTCCTTACTCAGTAAACAAGACACACAATGGGTATTACCCGGAGATGTTCCAATCCCAGGGAGGGGCAGGATTTTTAACCATCAAGCTTCTTTCAGGTACTTGTTTAACAAAGACACATCCTGCACAGCCCAATATCCTTTTAACCTTAAATCACCTTCGCACATGTCTCTTGCAAGGACAAAGTTGGGGGTAGGGTCACAGATTAACAGCATCTCAAATACAGAACTAAATGGAGTCTCTTATGTCTACTTCCTTCTATATAGACACGGTAACAAGCTGATCTCTTTCTTTTCCCCACAGAATAGATATGGCTAGAGAAAGTAGAAAGATATTAAAGACACACTGGAGTGAGAATTAAATGGAATGCAAGGCCGGGCACAGTGGCTTATGCCTATAATCCTAACACTTCGGGAGGCTGAGGCGAGTGGATCACCTGAGGTTAGGAGTTCAAGACCAGCCTGGCCAACATGACAAAACCTCATTTCTACTAAAAATACAAAAACTAGTCAGGCATGGTGGTGGGTGCCTGTAATCCTAGCTACTCGGGAGGCTGAGGCAGGAGAATCGCTTGAACCTGGGAGGCGGAGGTTGCAGTGACCCGAGATCATGCCATTGTACTCTAGCCTGGGCAACAGAGCAAGACTCTGCCTCAAAAAGAAAAATAAATAGATTTAAAAATAAATAAATAAATAAATACATAAGTAAATGAAATGTAACACCAAAAGTTAGATCTCTCCTTTGAGCCTTTGTGGAGGACCAGAGCAGCTGAACTGGAGCTTAATCCAGCTCAGGTCATTCCAGGGATAACCTAAAGATGCTGGAGAAGGAGGGTTATCCCTGGTGTAAGGGGATAATGGAACTACAGACTATCCAAGAGGATCACCCCACAGATGGAGAATCTGTGCCTATAGGCTGCCAGGGAGCTTGCAAAGGCTTGCTTGGGTTTTCATGTGAAGTATCACTTCAATTTGGGAGGTTTGTGAACACTGAATGACACCAATAACCTTAAATGGTTTGTTCTTTTTCACCTCTTAATTTCATGGCTAAGAATTTAGCTTAAGGATTGGCCAGGTGCAGTGGCTCATCCCTGTAATCCCAGCACTTTGGGAGCCAGAGGCGGGCAGATCACCTGAGGTCAGGAGTTCGAGATCAGCCTGGGCAACACAGTGAAACCCCGTCTCTACTAAAAATACAAAATTAGCCAGGCGTTGTGGCACATGCCTGTAATCCCAGCTACTTGGGAGGCTGAGGCAGGAGAATCCCTTGAACCTGGGAGGCGGAGGATGTGGTGAGCCAAGATAGTGCCATTGCACTCCAGCCTGGGCAACAAGAGTAAATCTCTGCCTCACCAAAAAAAAAAAAAAAAAAAAAAAAAAAGAATTTAGCTTAAGGGAATCTTCAGAGATACAAATGTAGGATTACGTACTAGATGTTGTTTAGGTCAGCATTATTCTGTAGCACTTAGGCTTTCATAAAAAATGTTTTAAAAATCTATATCATACATAGAAAAATACACATAATGTGTCGAGTAAGATTTTTAAAAATGAATTTTCCTACTATACGTAAGTATGACTATGTGTAAAAATAAAATTTTCTTTATTCACTCATTTATTCTTTGAACTTGATTGAGCACATAGATGTTTCAGACACTGCAGAGGGTGCTGAGTATATGAATTCATATGTGTGTGTGTGTGCTCATAGAAAAAAAGACAAGAAGGAAATACTCCAGAATATTCACAATAGTTCTTGCTACATGATTGATTTACTGTCATTGAATTTTACTCTCTCTCTCTTTTCTTTTGAGATGAAGTCTCGCTCTGTAGCCCAGGCTGGAGTGCAGTGGTGTGATCCCAGCTCACTACAACCTACGACACCTGGGTTCAAGCAATTCTCCTACTTCAGCCTCCCGAGTAACTGAGCTTATAGGCGTGTGCTACCACACCAAGCTAATTTTTGTATTTTTAGTAGAGACAGGGTTTTGCCATGTTGGCCAGGCTGGTCTTGAACTACTGACCTCAGATTATCTGCCCGCCTTGGCCTCCCAAAGTGCTGGGATTACAGATTTGAGCCACCTCCTGTCCTTTTACTCTTTATAGTTCCTCTAATTTCTATATTTTCTGCAGGGTGTATATATTTCTTTTACATTGACAAAATGAGCATTACTGATAAGGGCACAATTAAATTTGGGGATTCCCAGTGAAATGAAATTCATTAAAGTGCTCTTCCCTGGCTGGGCATGGTGGCTCATGCCTATAATCCTAACACTTTGGGAGGCCAAGGCAGGCGGATCACTTGAGTTCAGGAGTTCAAAACCAGCCCGGCCAACATGGTGAAATCCTGTCTCTATTAAAAATACAAAAAATTAGCAGGGCCTGGCAGTGCATGCCTGTAATCCCAGCTGCTCGGGAGACTGAGGCAAGAGAATTGCTTGAACCCAGGAGTGGAGGTTGCAGTGAGCCAAGATTGCGCCAGTGCACTCCAGCCTGGGTGACAGAGTGAGACTCCATCTCAAAGACCCACAAAAAAAAAAAAAAAAGAACCAGGGAAAGAAGGGCCGGGCGCGGTGGCTCAAGCCTGTAATCCCAGCACTTTGGGAGGCCGAGACGGGCGGATCACAAGGTCAGGAGATCGAGACCATCCTGGCTAATACGGTGAAACCCCGTCTCTACTAAAAACATACAAAAAACTAGCCGGGCCAGGTGGCGGGTGCCTATAGTCCCAGCTACTCGGGAGGCTGAGGCAGGAGAATGGCATGAAACCAAAAGGCGGAGCTTGCAGTGAGCTGAGATCCGGCCACTGCACTCCAGTTTGGGCGACAGAGCGAGACTCCGTCTCAAAAAAAAAAAAAAAGAAAGAAAAAAAAAAGTACAAAATTGAGGTGTCTGCAGAGGTTGGTTCCTTCTAAGGGCTGTGAGGGAGAATCTCTTCCTTGCTTCCATCCTGGCCTCTGGTATCTTTGGCTTGTAGGCGGTATCCTCCCTCCCTGTGTCCTCATATCATCTTCCCTTTGTGTCTATCTCTTTGAGACAGGGTCTCACTCCATCACCCAGGCTGGAGTGCAATGGCGTGATCTTGGCTCACTGCAACTCTGCTTCCCAGGCTCAAGCTGTTCTCTTACCTCAGCCTCCTGAGTAGCTAGGATTACAGGCATGTGCCACCACACCTGGCTAATTTTTGTACTTTTAGTAGAGATGGCGTTTCATCATGTTGGCCAGGCTATTCTCAAACTCCTGACCTCAAGTGATCCGTCAACCTCGACTTCCCAAAGTGCTGGGATTATAGGCGTGAGCCACCACACCTGGCCAGGACCCATTTTAACATGATCGCTTACAAGGACCTATTTCCAAATAAGGTCATAGAGGATTTCAATGCTTTTTGGGGAGAAACTAACCCATAACAGAGAGAGAGAGGAAAAAGAGAGACAGAGGGAGAGAGACAGAGAGAGAGTTGAAAGTAGAGGGGTGGGAGATAGCTTGGAGAATTTCTAGAACAACTGGAGCATAGCATAGCATAGCACAAGGGCTTTTTATAGGGCCGCTGCATCCTCAGCCAGTGTTGAAGGAGGGCAGGGGAGCTGCTCAGTTTGGACACATGCCAATAATGAAACGAGCAATCCCTTTGAAGTAGCTGGAACTTAAGAAACACAATACATAGCCGCCATACTACTTTCCTTCTGAAAAAAACTGGGATGTCACATTTGGGGCAAATCGTCAGATGTAATTTGGTGACTTGGGAAGTATATTGGCTCACAATGGGTCATATGCCACCTCTCTGGTACTGGCTATGTGACCTTGCTTAAGCTCTCTGGGGCTCAGTTTCCTCATCTATAAAATGGGGCCAGTGATTCTGAACTCACATAATGTTTGCAAAGATTACAGAAAATTAGACATGAAAGCATCTGCTCTCAGAAGATACTTAACTAAAGTTAGTTCCCCATTTTACCATTCTGAAAATAAATTCTCTAGAGAGGGCTTCTGTTTCAGAAAAGAGTTTCTTGTTTTCACTGTAATGTTAAAGTAAAATTTCCTTTTAGAAAGATATGATGATGGATATCTAAATGCCTTACAGTTGGTTAGAAGCTCCTACCTTACTCAGGATGTGACGTTAGGAAAAATGGCAAGATGGAAATGTAGCTATGGCCATCCCATATCACTCTAATTAGTACGGTAGGAGGCCAGGAGGATGGAATTACAGGTACCTTCCTGGAGAGATACTATTTTCAGACGGAGCCTTTGAATAATCCAATGTACAGTAGAAAATCTGCCAGATCCATAGACGAGGAAACAGTAAATTAGTAAACTGGAAAAAATCTCTGGACATGTTTATAATCATAAAGAATGATATGACAAGCTGGGCACTGTGGCTCATGCCTGAATTCCAGCACTTTGGGAAGCCAGGGTGGAGGATTGCTTCAGTCCAGGAGTTTGAGACCAGCCTGGACAACATGGTGAAACCCCCATCTCTACACACACACACACACACACACACACACACACACAATTAGCTGGGCATGGTGGTGCATGCCTGTAGTTCCAGCTACTCGGGCGACTGTGGTGGGAGGATCACTTGGGCCCAGGATGTGGAGGCTGCAGGGAGCCGATATTGTGCCACTGCACTCCAGTCTGGGTGACAGAGTGAGACCAAAAAAAAAAAAATATATATATATATATATATATATAATAGGTATATAACATGATACCTATAAGCCTTAAATATTTTTATACAAATCACAGCATATACTATAGATTCATTTGTCTATTTTTCGTTTAGGCCTCAAGGCTTTTCCTTTCAAGATAGAGCTGCTGATTCAGGTTCTACTCTGTCTTTTTTTGGCACAAACTATTTTCATAAAATATTATCCACATTTCCTAATTTTTAAAAAATTTTATTTATTTATTTATTTATTTATTTGAGACTGAGTCTTGCTTTATCACCTAGGCTGGAGATCGCTGCAACCTCTGCCTTTCAGGTTCGCGCGATTCTCCCGCTTCAGCCTCACAAGTAGCTGAGATTAAAGGCGCCCACTACCACGCCCAGCTAATTTTTGTACTTTTAGTAGAGATGGATTTTGCCATGTTGGCCAGGCCGGTCTCACACTCCTGACCTCAAGTCATCTGCCCACGTTGGCTTCCCAAAGTGCTGGGATTACAGTCATGAGCCACCGCGCCCTGCGGACAGTTTCCGGTTTTGAGGGCAGAATCTTAGTAGGCTTTTCTGCCCCAAACTTTTAGAGTTGACTAGCTTGCACCAGTATGACAATATTTTTAATGACTTATTCTGCCAACTTTCCCCAAAACATTCAACTTAATTTTTACAAAAATAACAACTCTTGTTTTGCATTCCTATTTCATCACTTATGTAATATTTTATTAAATTGTAAAATGGTAGTAACAGTAACAATGGATATCAATGGCAGTGGACACAATCTCCACTGTTACTAGAAAGCTGCAGTCCAGCAGGTAGGAACAGAAGCACTCAGACATGCAAATGAAGACCCTTCCTGCTGCACCCCTTCCCTTTCCCACCATCCCTCCTGGATGCTCCCCAAAGACCCTGCACCTATTCCAAAACCACACTTACTATAGGGTACTATAATTACCTGTGTGGACTTCATTAGTACAGGGCTGGGTGTGGGTGGGTGTCTGGTGACAGGTCAGTGTGTTTTAGAGAGGAAACAGAGACCTGTATTCATTGAGTGAGTTGGTTAAGTGAAGAAGGGTTGAAGTGTTTCCATTGCATGATCTGATAATAGAAACCATAATAGTTCAACTGTTGACAGATTTCTGTCTAACTTCGGGTTACGCTGGGTTTTTTGTTTGTTTGTTTTTTGTTTTGTTTTGTTTTTCAGACGGAGTTTTGCTCCTGTTGCCCGGGCTGGCTTGCAATGGCGCGATCTCAGCTCACTGCAACCTCCGCCTCCCGGATTCAAGCTATTCTCCTGCCTTAGCCTCTGGAGTAGCTGGGATTACAGGCATGCTCCACCACGCCCAGCTAATTTTATATTTTTAGTAGAGATGGGGTTTCTCCATGTTGGTCACACTGGTCTCGAACTCCCGACCTCAGGTGATCTGCCTGCCTCGGCCTCCCAAAGTGCTGGGATTACAGGCATGAGCCACTGTGCCCAGCCGGTTAGGTTTTGTTCTAAGTAAGGAGCAAACCTAATGGGTCTCCAATAACAGGTTAGAAATACCAGAATAGACTGGGCTTGGTGGCTCATGCCTGTAATCCCAGCATTTGGGGAATCAGAGGCAGGAGAATTAAGCTCAGCAGTTCAAGACCAGCCTGGGCTACACAGTGAGATCCCATCTCTACCAAAAAAATTAATTTGCTGGGCGTGGTAGTGCACGTCTGTAGTCCCAGCTCTACTCAGGAGGCTGAGATGAGAGGATCACCTGAGCCCAGGAGATTGAGGGGGAAATGAGTCATGATCATGCCACTGCACTCCAGCCTGGCTGCAGAGCAAGACCCTGTCTCAAAAACAAAAACAAAAACAGAATAGTCTTATTTTACTCTTTAGGGCTCTATCATTGTAAGTATGACTGGGTATCATTTTTATATCTAAGTCTCTTTCGTTTTATTCATAATTCACTTGTTTATTCAATGATCTAACAAACATTTATGGAGCGCCTACTTGTGCTGCATGTTGGCATACAACGGTAAATAAGGGATGACCCTCGGTCTTGGGGAACTTACACTCTAGTGGGGCAACCAGATTAGTAAGTGGGCAGTTACAAAGCAGCTGGTTAGCACGAGGAATAAGCCAAGAGAGCAGCATTGCACATTCCACTCTGAGCCTCCTTCTCCTGTCTTGGAAGCCAGAGGGGAGGTGTGGATTCAGTGATTAATGAGCATTTGAGTAGCATCTACAGAGAACTGTGCTTGGTTCTAGACTTGAGGTTCCAAGGATTAATAATTCACAGCTCTGTACTAATGAAGTCCACACAGGTAATTATAGTACCCTATAGTAAGTGTGGTTTTGGAATAGGTGCAGGGTCTTTGGGGAGCATCCAGGAGGGATGGTGGGAAAGGGAAGCTTCCTGCAGGAGGTGAAGCTCCGCTAGACTGCCAGTGCCCTGAGGGAGGGACCTTGCTGTCATGTGCTGCTGTCCCCCAGTTCCCAGGACAATGGCTTGCACACGTGCACTCAATCAATATTCAAACTTGAGTGAATGAACTGCAGGATGATTGGGAGTTAATTAGGGGTTGAGAGGCTCTACTCTGGGCCAGGCCTTGTACTATTATAGGTGCTGGGGATACAAAAATGAGTAAGACATGGCCTTTGCCCTGAAAAGGGGATTATAGGAGATTATAATAAAGCCTAATTTCTGGCTAAATCCAGATAGCAGGTAATGTTATCAGGCAGTGTATATTAATGCACTCACAAACCTGGGCACACTTCTTCAATTAATGGTGCTCCACACCGGGTCATTTACTGCCTATGTCAAACATTTGTTAAACCTAGTCTCCTGAGCTTATACTATGGAATTTGGAGATTAAAGAAGTAGACAACCAAGCATTGCAAGTTCCAGTCCTGGTATAAAAAGGCATCATTCAAATGATCTTTTTTTCTTGAAACAGGGTCTTGCTCTGTTGCCCAGGCTAGAGTGCTGTGGTGCGATGACAGGTACAGTCTATGATCCCATCTTGATCTCACTATGTTGCCCAGGCTGGTCTTCAAACTGGGTCTACAGGCGTGCGCCACTATGCCTGGCTAATTTATTTTTATTTCTTGTAGAGATGGAGTCTCCCTACATTGCCCAGGTTGGTCTCCAACTCCTAGGCTCAAGTGATCCTTCTGCCTTGGCCTCCCAAAGTGCTGGGAGAACAGGCATGAGGCATTGTGCCCAGCCCAGATGGTCTTAAACTATGGCTGTGTCATGACACTCAACCCTAGAATGTGGATAACACAGCTGGTTGCCGGCCGCTAGATGTAGTTAGCAGCTTTTTCTGAGGATCCCCCAAATGCATTTTCTTTTTCTTTTTCTTTTTTTGTTTGAGACGAAGTCTCGCCCTGTTGCCCAGGCTGGAGTGCAATGGCACAATCTCAGCTCACTGCAACCTCCGCCTCCTGGGTTCAAGCTATTCTCCTGCCTTAGCCTCCCAAGTATCTGGGATTACAGGCGTGCGCCTCCATGCCCAGCTAATTTTTGTATTTTTAGTAGAGACAGAGTTTCACTATGTTGGCCAGGCTCTTCTCGAACTCCTGACCTCATGACCCACCCGCCTCGGCCTCCCAAAGTGCTGGGATTACAGGCGTGAGCCACTGTGCCTGGTCTGGATCCCCCAAATGCATTTTCAAATATCAACTACCCCTTTAGACATTCCCCCTGCACATTCCTAGCCTCCAACCACGATGGAAGTGGGGAGTGGCAATTCTCACAGCAACATCAAATATGATCAGATCCGGGAGCTGCTGGCTGATGGTTTGCTCCAGGTGATCAGAAATTTTAAGATGGTCTTTAGCAGCAAATGAGTTTGAATGAGGCCCCTCAGTTTACTACAGTTGCTCTTATGTCTCCTCAAACTCTGAATTCTTGAACTACCAAAGGCAGCTGAAGTTGGTCAAGGGGCCAGCTGAGCAGAAGACACCAGTCAAAGCAGGATGGCATGGATATGCGACTTCTGTCTATTTAGTGTAATTAAGTGCCACAGTCAGCAAGGCAGGAAACCCTGCATTTATGTAACTTTTCCTCAATATTATGAAGAGAGAAATTGAGGTAGAAGGAAGCACAGGATCTCACTTTAGGATGCACAGCAAGTTAGAGGCAGAAATACGCCATTCCTTGAGTACTCCAGAAGTCAGGGCTGAGTCTTTCCCAGAAAGAGGAAGCCCATCCCCTTTTCTAAATTGGACACCTTCACATGTTCACTATTCCTTCTCAAGAATATTGCTCCATTTTCCTTCCGAGAGAGCTATACCTCAAATAACAATCATTCCAGTTTCTCATTGCCACATGTACTCTTGAGAAGCCACATACCAGACCCAAGCAGAAATAGGGCTTTAATATCTCATTCATGTCCCCCCCGCCCCATGCCCCCAGCCCTGCCTAGCTGGAGGGTCACATTCCATTTTATAAATAGCATCAAAGTCCAGTCACTTTGGGGGTAGAGAGCAGTAGTGGAAGCAGAAGCTGGGGACCTCCAGGCAATGACTAATACAGCAGACAGGCTTCTCTTTGTCCATTGTTAAAAGATAATGAATAGATCTCCAGCCTCCTCTTACTACCTCTAGAGAAAGATGAATGAAGCAGCTGCCAGAGAGAGTTCCTCTCAGAAAGTTCCTCACTCTGTCTTGTGCTTGCTGCTTTTTGCATTTTATTTCCTTCTTTCTTTCTTTTTTTTTTCCTCCTTGAGACAGGGTCTCTCTCTGTCGCCCAGGCTGGAGGGCAGTGGCGCCAGCATGGCTCACTGAAGCCTTGACCTCCTGGGCTCAAGCGATCCTCTTACCTCAGCACCCTCAGTAGCTGGAATTATGGCACGTGCCTTCACGCCCAGCTAATTTTTTTGTATTTTTGGTAGAGATGGGGTTTCGTCATGTTGCCCAGGCTGGTCTCGAACTCCTGAGCTCAAGTGATCCACCCACTCAGCTTCCCAAATTGCTGGCACTACAGGTACAAGCCACTGTGCCTTGCCTGCCTTTTGCACTTTCACCCACAAGTCACTAAGCCCAGTTATGAATTTTTAGCAAATTGCAACCCCTTACAAATCTGAAGTGTTGGCTCTGGTGAGTGTTCTAAGAAATGTCTCAATGGCCTGCGCACTAGAGGACCTCAGTTCTAATGCTGGCTCAGATATCAGATAGCCATGTGCAACTATTGGCTTTATGATCTAGGCTTTGGTTTCCTTGTTGGGAAGATGAGTTTGTTGGGCCTAGATGAGGTCACCAAATGGAGGTCTCTGGGCCATATACTGCTTGAAAGCATGTATTTTGTCCCTATGGTGTTACGGTGGTTTTCTTGTTTGTTTTTTGTTGTTGTTTGAGACAGGGTCTTGCTCTGTAACCCAGGCTGGAGTGCTGTGGCACGATCTCTGCTTACTGCAACCTCTGCCTTCTGGGCTCAAGTGATCCTCCCACCTCAGCCTCCTGAGTAGCTGGGACTACAGGCGCGTGCCATTAAACTGACTGATTTTTTTTTTTTTTTTAGAGATGAGGTTTTCCCATGTGGCTCAGGCTGATCTCAAACTCCTGAACTCAAAAGATCTGCCCACTTCAGCCTCCCAAAGTGCTAGGATTACAGGTGTGAGCCACTGCACCTAGACTTTTTATTTTTATAAAATTTGAACTGGTGTTCATCATTTAAAAATGGACTCAATAATAGTTAGACAATCTAATTTTTAAAATGGCCAACAAGCACATCAAAATATGCTTGACATCACTAATCATTAGAGAAATACAAATCAAAACCACAATGAGATACTACTGCCTCATACTCAATAGGATGGGTATTATTAAAAAAACAAAAAACGACAAATGCTGGTGAGGATGTGGAAAAATTGGAACGCTGTGTACTGTTGGTATTGATGTGAAATACCACATCAGTATGGTGGTTCCTAAACAAAAGTAAAAATAGAATCACCACATGATCCAATAATTCCACTTTTGGATATACGCCCAAAAGAAGCAGGAACTCAGAAGTTATATTATTTGTATACTTCGCTGGGCACAGCGGCTCACACCTGCAATTCCAGCACCTTGGGAGGCCGAGGTGGGCAGATCACCTGAGGTCGAGAGTTCAAGACCAGCCTGACCAACATGGAGAAACCCCATCTCTACTAAAAATACAAAATTAGCTGGGTGTGGTGGCACATGCCTATAATCCCAACTCCTTGGGAGGCTGAGGCAGGAGAATCTCTTGAACCCGGGAGGCAGAGGTTGCTGTGAGCCGAGATTGTGCCATTGCACTCCAGCCGGGGCAACAAGAGCAAAACTCCATCTCAAAAAAAAAAAAAAAAAAAAAGAAAAGAAAAAGATACATTATTTGTATACTCATGTTCATAGCAGCATCATTCACACAGCCAAAGGTAGAAGCAACCAAGTGTCTATTGATGGGTGAATGGAAAAAAAATGTGGACTATTGTATACAATAGAATATTATTCAGCCTTAAAAAGGATGGAGGCTGGGCATGGTGGCTCATGCCTGTAACTCCAGCACTTTGAGAGGCTGAGGTGGGTGGATCACTTGAGGTCAGGAGTTGGAGACCAACCTAGGCAACATGGCAAAACACCATCTCTACCAAAAATATGAAAATCAGCCAGGAGTAATGGAGAAATACCTATGGTCCCAGCTACTTGGGAGGCTGAGGTGGGAGGATTGCCAAAGCCTCGGAAGTCGAGGCTGCAGTGAGTTGAGATTGTACCAGTGCACTCCAGTCTGGGTGACAGAGTGAGACCCTGTCTCAAAAAAAACCCCAAAAAAACAAGCAAAAAAAAAAAAAAAAAAAACAAAGGAAATTCAGACACATGCTATAACATGAATGAGTCTTGAGGACATTACACAGAGTGAAATAAGCCAGTTGTAAAAAGACAAATTCTGTATGATTCCACTTTCTTTTTTCTGGAGTGCTGTGATAAGATTATGGCTCACTGCAGCAGCCTTGAAATCCTGGCCTCAAGTCATCCGCCTGCCTCAGGCCTCCAAAGTAGTTAGGACTATAGGCACGTGACACTATGCCCAATTTTAATTTATTATTATTATTATTATTATTTTTTGTAGAGATGGGCTCTCACTGTGTTGCCCAAGCTGGTCTCAAACCCCTGGGTTCCAGTGGTCCTCCCACCTCAGCCTCCCAAAGTGCTAAGATTACAGGCATGAGCGACTGTGCCTGACCTGATTTCATTTTTTTGAGGTACCTAGAATAGTTAAAATCAGAAACAGAAAATGGAAAGGTGGATGCCAGGGATGGGGGGGAAAGAGGGGGGAATTATTGTTCAGTGGGTATAGAGTTTCAGTTTTGCAAGATTAAAATGTTGCACAGCAATGTGATTGTACTTAACGCTTCTCAGCTGTACACATAAAAATTGTTAGATGGCAAATTTTTATGTTATGTGTATTCTACCACAATTAAAGAGTGGTAACTCATGAAAACCTGAATAGTCAACTTAAAAAATATATTAAAACAAATCTAGCACATTGGGCCGCATGCACCAGTTGGCAACAGCCCACTTGAGCTGAGTATCTGCCCTCTCTGGATGGCTCTATTCTTTGCTGTTCTCCCCAGCCCCCGTCTGGCAGTCTTCTTTCTATCAAATAACCTGTGCAGCTACTACCGGCCTTTGAGTTTGCAGCCCCTGGATTCGACTCTCTCTGTGGTTCCTTCTAGCATTCATATCTATGATTCTGTGACTTCCTGGAACGTTAGTGACTGTGACACTATAAATAAGTAAGTGAAGTGAAGACATAGATGTTCTTGAAGGATGTCTAGTTCTCAGTAGGCAGAGACTGGGGGAAGGTTTATTCCAGGCTTGCAGTGGCTCATGCCTGTAATCCCAGCACTTTGGGAGGCTGAGGTGGGTGGATTCCTTGAGGCCAGGAGTTGGAGACTATCCTGGCCAACATGGCAAAACCCCGTCTCTACTAAAAATACAAATATTAGCCAGACATGGTGGTGTGCACCTGTGCTCCCAGCTATTTGGGAGGCTGAGGCAGGAGAATCGCTTGAACCTGGGAGGCGGAGGTTGTAGTGAGCTGAGATTGCACCACTGCACTCCAGCCTGGGCGACAGAGCGAGACTCCGTCTCAAAAAAAAAAAAAAAAAAAAAGATTTATTCCAGGCTCCAGGAAGAATACAGCCAGGCAACAAGGCAGCAAGGTTCACGGAGACACGGACATTTTCTGATTCAGGTATATCTTCCAGTAACCCTGAATATTGTGCTAGTATGTAAGAATGAAGAGGGTCATTCCTCAGACAGCCACTCAGTGTTTCTGCCACCCCCACAATGCCTGAGACCTTCCTAAAAAGGGGCTACCACAGACTTTGAGAGATTCACTCTGAAAAAATTTTGTTCTTTGTAAAGGTTGTTTGGGATTGGGGTGGGATTGCGCGCAGGATGTCAGAATGGAAACTTCTACACATTACTTGCATCAACTCATGAGCTGTACTTGATATACCTGAAGTTAGGTCTTTGAACTGTATTTATGGGCTGAGTATGGTGGCTTATGCCTGTGATCCCAGCAATTTGGGAGGCCAAGGCAGGTGGATCACTTGAGCCCAGGAGTGGAAGACCAGTCTGGGCAACAAGGCGAAACACTATCTCTACAAAAAATACAAAAATTAGTCAGGTGTGGTGGCTCACAGTGCAGTCCCAGCTACTCGGGAGGCTGAGGTGGTAGAATTGCTTGAGCAGAGGAGGTTGAGGCTACAGTGAGCTGTGATGGCACCACTGCACTCCAGCCTGGGCAACAGAGCTAGGCTCTGTTTTAAAAATATATATATGAGAACTACTTTACGAATTCACGAAAAATCATATACAAATAGTTATCTTACAATTTGCCAAAATATCTGGTGATCTTAACCTGGAGGGACTGTTTTAAAAGGCTAGGTAAGGCCGGGCGCGGTGGCTCAAGCCTGTAATCCCAGCACTTTGGGAGGCCGAGGCGGGCGGATCATGAGGTCAGGAGATCGAGACCATCCTGGCTAACATGGTGAAACCCCGTCTCTACTAAAAAAAATACAAAAAACTAGCCGGGCGAGGTGGCGGGCGCCTGTAGTCCCAGCTACTTGGGAGGCTGAGGCAGGAGAATGGCGTAAACCCGGGAGGCGGAGCTTGCAGTGAGCTGAGATCCGGCCACTGCACTCCAGCCTGGGCGACAGAGCGAGACTCCGTCTCAAAAAAAAAAGGAAAAAAAAAAAAAAAAAAAGGCTAGGTAGGACTCAGGCCGGGCACGGTGGCTCATGCCTGTAATCCCAGCACTTTGGGTGGCCCAGGCAGGCGGCTCACCTGAGGTCAGGGGTTCCAGACGAGCTTGGCCAACATGGTGAAACCCTGTCTCCACTAAAAATACAAAAATTAGCCAGGTGTGGTGGCAGGCGCTTGTAATCTCAGCTACTTGGGAAGCTGAGGAAGGAGAATTGCTTGAACCTGGGAGGCAGAGGTTGCAGTGAGCTGAGATTGTGCCCTTTCACTCCAGTCTGGGCAGCAAGAGTGAAACTCCGTCTTAAAAATAAATACATAGGCCGGGCGCGGTGGCTCAAGCCTGTAATCCCAACACTTTGGGAGGCGGAGACGGGCGGATCACGTGGTCAGGAGATCGAGACCATCCTGGCTAACACAGTGAAACCCCGTCTCTACTAAAAAATACAAAAAAAAAACTAGCCGGGCGAGGTGGTGGGTGCCTGTAGTCCCAGCCACTCCGGAGGCTGAGGCAGGAGAATGGCGTAAACCCGGGAGGCGGAGCTTGCAGTGAGCTGAGATCCGGCCACTGCACTCCAGCCTGGGCGACAGAGCCAGACTCCGTCTCAAAAAATAAATAAACAAATAAATAAATAAAAATAAATACATAAATAAATTAAATAAGCTGGGATATGAACACAGGTCTGGCACTAGCTTCTATGCTATCTATTGCCTCTGAAAATAAATTAGAAACAAAAACAAACCTAGAAAATGGCAATCCTTGACAACAATACTAGAGTTAAGAAGTGAGTTGTTTTGGATCTGTACATTCATCTAGTGTTTACTGAGCAGCTATTATAGTGTACCAGGCACTGTCATAGGTGCCGGGTGAACAGGTTCACAAGGCAGCTTAAGTGCCTGCCCTCAGGATGCTCATGTCCTAGTAGATCCACTTCTTTAATTCTAAAGATATTGATCTTCTATTTCAGTGCGTCTCAAACTGTATTAAAGAGTCAGTCTTAAAAATTCAATTAGTCATGAACTGATAATAAAAATCAATGGCTAGAAAGATGAAATTAAATAAATCCCAAAGACATACAAAATAGAAACTTCACTTTTTCTTCCTTTCTTTCTTTCTTTCCCCTCCCTCCCTTCCTCCCTTCCTTCCTTCCTTCCTTCCTTCCTTCCTTCCTTCCTTCCTTCCT
>NC_045443.1:90734492-90757863 GCF_002776525.5 Piliocolobus tephrosceles | reverse complement strand
TTCCTTCCTTCCTTCCTTCCTTCCTTCCTTCCTTCCTTCCTTCCTTCTTTCTTTGACAGGGTCTTACTCTGTCACCCAGGCTGGAGTGCAATGGCATGATCTCAGCTCATTGCAACCCCTGCCTCCCAGGCTCAACCCATCCTCTCACTTCAGCCTCCTTAGTAGCTGGAACTACAGGTGCATGCCATCATACCTAGTTAATTTTTTTTGTATTTTTGGTAGAGACTGTGTTATCCAGGCTGGTCTCGAAATCCTAAGCTCAAGAGACTCTCCCGTCTCAGCCTCCCAAAGTGCTGGGATTACAGGCATGAGCCACCATGCCTGGCCTAAACCTCATTTTTCAAGTATTAGATTCAAATAGACATAAAATTACTTTGTCAATTTTCTATAGCTTCCTAAGGCTTACTCTCAATTTTTATATTTATCTCATTATGGTCCTAATAGTTCAACTGGCAACAGCCTGAGACCCATACTTTGGGTAGCTGCCATTTGCTCTTCCTGCCAACTATTTGGACAGTTAGTGTCCATCTTATCATATGATCTGAAAGATAAAGATGAATTGGTTCAGCCATATGATAGACCTTTTACTGTAAAGAACCAGCTAGTAAATATTTTAGGCTCTGTGACTCAAATGATTTCTGTCACAACTACTTAGCTCTGTCATTGCAGTGAGAAAGCAGTAATAGATGGTACCTAGATGAGTAGGTGTGGCTGAGTGTGGTGTTATTCCAATATAACCTTATTTATAGTTAATGAATTTGAATTTTATATAATTTTCATGAATTACAAAAATATCATGCCTCTTTTGAGTTTTTCAACCATCTATAAATATAAATTATTATTATTATTATTTTTTGTGACAGAGTCTTGCTTTGTCACCCAGGCTGGAGTGCAGTGACGCAATCTTGGCTCACTGCAACCTCTGACTCCCAGGTTCAGGCAATTTTCCTGCCTCAGTCCCCCGAGTAGCTGGGATTACAGGTGTGTGCCACCACGCCCAGCTAATTTTTGTGTGTTTAGTAGAGACGGGGTTTCACCATGTTGGCCAGGCTGGTCTTGAACTCCTGGCCTGAAGTGGTCCACCCGCCTTGGCCTCTCAAGGTGTTGGGATTACAGGCGTGAGCCACCATGCCTGGCCATTTTCAGTACATCTTTTCTATGTGTAGATATGTTTAGGTACACAAATACTTACCTTTGTGTTACAATAGCCTAGGTATGCAGTAGACTATTTCTTCCAGGTTTGTAAAAATGCACCTATGATGTTCACACAACAACAAAAACCACCTGGTGACACATTTCTCTGAAGGTTTCCCTGTTGTTAAGTAACACATGACTGAATGTGCAATGCCCAGAATAGGTGAGTCCATAGAGAGTAGAGTAGTAGTTGCCAGAGGCTGGGAGACATGGAGGGAGAAATGGGAAGTATGTTTTAGGAATGATGAAAATGTTCTGGAATTTGGCTGGGTGCAGTGGCTCACGCCTGTAATCCAAGCACTTTGGGAGGCCGAGGTGGGTGGATCACCTGAGGTCAGGAGTTCAAGACTAGCCTGGTCAATATGGTGAAACTCCATCTCTACTAAAAATACAAAAATTAGCCAGGAGTAACTGCTGTGTGCCTGTAGTCCCAACTACTCCAGACGCTGAGGCAGAAGAATCGCTTAAACCCAGCAGGTAGAGGTTGCAGTGAGCTGAGATTGCACCATTGTATTCCAACCTGGGCAACAGAGTGATACTCTGTCTCAAAAGAAAAAACAAAAAAACAAAAGAAAATATTCTGGAATTCGATAGTGGTGATGGGTGAATCTTTGTATATACTTAAAACCAGTTAGCTGTATACTTGAAAAGAATAAGCTTTATGGTTAGGGAATTATGTCTCAATACAACTATTATTTTTAAAAATTGACCAGAGAATACAATTTTGCCTATAAAATTTGACCTGAAAAATTTGATAAAATTTTCCATATAATATAAATACTAACTGCAGCAGAAAGATTATAAAAGGCCACAATTGATCAAATCATATTTGGGCAAAACATTCACTGATGAGTCATATCTTTGTCATGAAATATATGTTCATAAACATTGATTCAGTGACAATTATTGCGGCTGAATAAAACCTCAAATGGAAAAAGCTGAAAATGGTTTTGTTGTTCTCCATAGAAGATGGACTAAAAATTTAAATTGGCTTAATGGCATTCACACAAAAAATTATTTCTTAACCCAAATTAATTAGTGTTGGTGTTATTTTACTTAAAATATTTGTATTATAGATGTTGAGTCTAAACATTCTTAGCCAAAATGACAGATAAAACACATCATGGCCAGGCTCACTTCTGTAATCTGAGCACTTTGGGAGGCCGAGGCAGGAGGATTGCTTGAGTTTAGGAGTCTGAGATTGGCCTAGTCAATATTGTGACACCCCGTCTCTACAAAAAATTTAAAAAGTAGCTGAGCATGGTGGCACATACCTGTAGTCCCAGCTACTCAAGAGGCTTGAGGCAAGAGGATCACCTGAGCTGGGGAGGCAGAGGTTACAGTGAGCTGAAATCATGCCACTGCACTCCAGCCTGGGCAACAGAATGAGACCCTATTTCAACAAAATGAAACAAAACAAAAACAAAAACCCAAACAAATAAACAAACAAAATACATCATGCACTAGGATTGTAAAATTGCTCTAACATTTAAAAATCATTTGTTGTATTAGTTTGCCAGGCTGCCATAACAATATACTACAGGCTGCTATAACAATATACCAGAGGCTCGTCGGCTTGAACAACAGAAATTTATTTTCTGATGGTTGTTGGGGCTGGAATGGAAGGTGAAGATATCTGTAGGCCTGGTTTCCGCTGAGGCCCCTCTCCCTGGCTTGCCACCATCTCGGTGTGTCCTCACATGGTCTTCCCTTTGTGTCCAGTCTGGGTCCTGATCTCCTCTTTTTATAAGGATATCAGTAAGGTTAGATTATGACCCACCCTAAAGAGTGTCATTTTAACTTGATCACCTGTTTAAAGGCCGCATCTCCAAATAATGTCACACTTTGAAGTACTGGGGGTTAGGACTTCAACATATGGATTTTAGGGAACACAATTTAGCCTATAACATTTGTTTGGTATTGCCGAATTGGAAACCTCAGAATGCATCTGATGTAGTTCCTACCTTCTCTCTTTCAGAAAGAAGAATAAATGGAACATTACACAAAGCACGTTTCTCTGATTTTCCACTTTCTGTCCTAGGACAGAAGGAAGGTCTGTATTCAAGATGGAAACAAGTTCCTTCCATATTTGTTATCATGAGGGATGTCTTGTGCTGTGACTAAGAGGCTGCTCATTAGGAATCATGAAAAGCTCATTTGCATGGTTTAACAATGATGCAGAATTACTTATAAAAATATGAAGAATGTTTATATTTGAAATAGGGTCTCATTCTGAGCCTCTGGTATATTGTTATAGCAGCCTGTAGTATATTGCATGTTTATAAACCCAAAGCTGGACCACACCCAGACATTGTTTTAAAAAGTGCATCATGATTAAGTTCATCTTAGAGCAGTGTCAAGAATCTTGCTTTAGAAGCTTTAAATATCTCCGAAAGTTACCCAGGTACCATTTGATAACTAGCATTTGGGCTGAGAGCCAGGAAAGTGAGAAAGGAAAACTTCAGAGGTAATTAGTGCTTGGTCCTTAGAGCCTCTTAGTTTAGTTAGAGAAGTCTAGGGGCCTCCTTATTTTGCTGGGGGAGAAGATGTCACAGGGACATCAATTTTTGATGAAATCCTATAGTTTTTTTTTTTTTTTGAGACGGAGTTTTGCTCTTGTTGCCCAGGCTGGAGTGCAGTGACGTGATCTCGGCTCACTGCCACCTCCACTTCCCAGGTTGAAGCGATTCTCCTGCCTCAGCCTCCCGAGTAGCTGGGATTACAGGCACACACCACCACGCCCAGTTAATTTTTTGTATTTTTAGTAGAGACAGGGTTTCATCATGTAGGCTAGGCTGGTCTTGAACTCCTGACCTCAGTTCATCCACCCGCCTTGGCCTCCCAAAGTGCAGGGTTACAGGCGTGAGCCACCGAGTCTGGCCAAAATCTTAGAGATTCATTTGAGACTCTCTTAAAAGTGTCCCATTGTCTGGGTGTGGTGGCTCATTCCTGTAATCCCAGCACTTTGGGAGGCCGAGGCTGGCAGATCTTGAAGTCAGGAGTTTGAGACCAGCCTGACCAACATGGCAAAATCCCATCTCTTTTTTTTTTTTTTTTTTTTTTTTCTTTTGAGACGGAGTCTCGCTCTGTTCCCCAGGCTGGAGTGCAGTGGCCGGATCTCAGCTCACTGCAAGCTCCGCCTCCCAGGTTTACACCATTCTCCCGCCTCAGCCTCCCGAGTAGCTGGGACTACAGGCGCCCACCACCTCGCCCGGCTAGTTTTTTGTATTTTTTAGTAGAGACGGGGTTTCACAGTGTTAGCCAGGATGGTCTCGATCTCCTGACCTCGTGATCCGCCCGTCTCGGCCTCCCAAAGTGCTGGGATTACAGGCTTGAGCCACCGCGCCCGGCGCAAAATCCCATCTCTACTGAAAATACAAAAATTAGCCAGATGTGGTGGTGGGCCCCTGTAATCCCAGCTACTCGGGAGGCTGAGGCAGGAGAATCACTTGAATCTGAGAGGTGGAGGTTGCAGTGAGCCAAGATCGAGCCATTGCACTCCAGCTTGGGCGACAGAGTGAGACTCTGTCTCAAAAAAAAAAAAAAAAAGGAGCCAGTGATGAACAGCATTCATTTATTCAATTCATTCATTTTTTCATTTTTCCTTCTATCATATATTTATTAGGTATCTACCATATGTCAGACATTGTACTAGGTGATGAGTATTAAATATGATCACATGGAGGGCACAGTTGAAAGACAGGTCATTAAGACAAGCAATTACCCTACAGTGTGACAGGTCTGTGATAGTGGAAACTAGAGTGTATTTAGTTGGACAGGTGCAGAGGGCTAAGAGGGGACAGGGGGCCTGGTGGAGAAGACACTATGTATAAGGCCTGCAGGCAAGAAATGTTGATGGAACAGAGACTTGTTCAGCTTGGCTGGAGTGTGGAATGCAGGTGGGGAGAGTACAGAGGAGAGGCTGGAAGAGAAGAGCTGGGGTGGGGGTGATAGACAGGGTATGGGAATGCAGGTCTCAAAGAGCCTTGAGATGTGATAGAAATAGAAGCATATTCTGAGAGCTCCCTCATTTACTCCTATAATTCTGGGGTGTTCTGAGGGGGCTGTTTGCTGGGGGGTGCTCCAGCTAACACTGTGAGCTTTAGAATCAGATTGTCTGGTTTTGAAGCTCCACAGTACTGTTTCTTTAACTTGTTACCTAATCTGTGTTTCTGCACACTCCCTCCATCTGGAAAATGTGTCTAAAATAGAGTACCTACCTTGAATGGCTATTTTGAGGATGAAATAAGATGGTACACATAAACAACCCTAGAATAATGCCTGCAACATACTAAATTCTTGCAAAGTTATAGCTATTAACAAAATCATTAGTGCATAGCCCATCTTACTAAATACTAGTAACCTCTTTGTTCTAGAATGAAATTACGTTGTTTGGGCTATTGACGGTTTCTTGCCCTTCACACCTTGAATCCTGGGTTTTAAAATAATGGGAGGAGTTGGGCATAGTGACTCAAGCCTGTAATCCCAGCACTTTGGGAGGCCGAGGCAAGCGGGTCACGAGGTCAGGAGTTTGAGACCAGCCTGACCAACAAGGTGAAATCCCGTCTCTACTAAACATACAAAAAATTAGCCTGGCATGGTGGCGGGCACCTATAATCCCAGCTACTTGGGAGGCTGAGGCAAGAGAATCGCTTGAACCCGGGAGGCAGAGGTTGCAGTGAGCCGAGATCGTGCCACTGCACTCCAGCCTGGGTGACAGAGCGAGACTCTGTCTCAAAAATAAATAAATAACTAAAGGGAGGAATTTGTTCTAATCAGTTTATGACACATGCTTGGAATTATGTTCTCTTGAGTGTTACTACACCACACATACTTGAAGGCAAGTTCCCGAGATGCTTATGAATAGGTGAGTCACGGAGTGATGCGTAAGTCCAAACAGCTGTCAGGAACTGCCTTCTGGTCAGTGGCTGTAGGAGCTGGGATAGTCGTAAGCAGGGCCATTCATTTACTGCCAAGGAAGGCTTAAGGGAGCCAGGCCATCTTTTGTGCCCCATAAACCAAGTGGCAAAGGTTCCAAGTGAACCTCGGCATTTGTAGTATCTCAGCGGGAAGTTGGGTTGATGGCTTCTTTGTACTCTAATTCCTTTTTTTTTTTTTTTTTTTTGAGATGGAGTCTTGCTCTGTCATCCAGACTGTAGTGTAGTGGCATGATCATGGCTCACTGAAGCCTCAAACCCCCAGAGTCAAGTGATACTCCTACCTTAGCCTTCCGACTAGCTGGGACCAGAGGCTCACGCCAATGATGTCCAGATAATTTTTAAATTTTTTGTAGAGAGGGGTCTCCCTATGTTGCCCAGGCTGGTCTCAAATTCCCAGCCTCAAGTGATCCTCCTGTCTCAGCCTCCCAAATTGCTGGGATTACAGGTGTGGGTCAGGGCACCCAGCCTGTACTCTAACTTTATTTCTTTCCTGGGATGCTAACAATAATTCTCTGGTCTAGTAGTGGTTGTAAGGACTAGGCATGTATAATAATGTCCTAAAAATACAAAAATACATTTGCTTAGTCATTACTTTGACAAGTATTTACTGATGGTGTACTATGAATGGGAATAGGGTGGGCAGGGTGACCTACACCTATAATCCCAGAGTTCTTTGAGACCAAGGCAGGAGAATCATTTGAGATCAGGAGTTTGAGACCAGTCTCAGGAACATAGCAAGACTTTACCTCTTCACAAAAATAAAAAAAATAGCAGAGGGTGGTGGTACGCACCTGTAGTTCCAGCTGCTTAGGTGGTAAGGCAGGAAGATCCCTTGAGTCTAGGAATTCAAGGCTGCAGTGAGTTATGATCATGCCACTGTACTCCAGCCTGGGTGACAGAGCGAGGTCTTGCCTCTTAAAAAAGAGAGAGAGAAAAAAGGGATAAAAATATGGCTGGTACATAGTTCCTACCCATGTCAGATGAGACAGATATGTCTAGTATTAATTACAGCAATATAGGAATGCTAAAATAGGATTTTACCTGAGATGCTACAGAACCTACAGAAGAAAAACCCCTAATCTTGGCCAGGTGCAGTGGCTCACGCCTGTAATCCCAGCACTTTGGGAGGCTGAGGTGGGTAGATCACGTGGTCAGGAGTTCGAGACCAGTCTGGCCAGCATAGTGAAACCCCGTCTCTACTAAAAATACAAAAATTAGCCAGGCGTGGTGGCATGTGCCTGTAATCCCAGCTACTAGGGAGGCTGAGGCGGGATAATTGCTTGAATTGCTTGAACCTAGAGGGGGAGGTGATCTAAGATCACGCCATTGCACTCCAGCCTGGGCAATAGAGCAAGACTGTCTCGGAAAAAAAAAAAAAAATTAAGAAAAACCCCTAATCTTGTTCATAGAAATCAGATGGAATCTTGTTCTATTGTCCAGGCTGGAGAGCAGTGGCATGACCTCGGCTCACTGCAACCTCCACCTCCCAGGTTCAAGTGATTCTCCTACATCAGCCTCTAGAGTACCTGGGACTACAGGCGTGCACCACCACACCTGGCTAATTTTGCATTTTTAGTAGAGTTGGGGTTTCACCATATTGGCCAGGCTGGTCTCAAATACCTGACCTCAGGTGATCTGCCTGCCTCGGCCTCCCAAAGTGCTGGGATTACAGGTGTGAGCCACCATGCCCGGCCCAAGCTGAGTCTTAAAGGATGAATAACAAGAGTCCACACAGGGCTGGGCAAGGACATTCTAGGCAGAGGAAATTGCAAGCACAAAGTGGTGGAGACTACCAGCAGCATGTGGCTTTGGGGGAACCATAAATGGCTCAGTTTTCTTGAACTCAGGCTGTTTGGGAGGCATGGAGTAAGATGAGGATGAAAAAGTAGGCAAATCGTGAAGGGTGTGTACATATATTATGGTGAGTGTTCAAGCAGTCACAGGGAGGTTATGGGGATTGGAAGGGAATGTTTAAAAATAGCTGGAGGTGAGGTGGAAATTAAAGGGTGGGATTTAGGTAAGAAATGTTTAGGGGCTGAATAAGGCAGTGTGACAAGCAAGGAGCAAAAATGACAGATTTGAGTTACTTGAGAAGTAGAATTGACAGCACTTCACTGGTTAGATTGACTGGGGGTCCTGAGAGAAAGGGTGGTGTCAAGGATGCCACCCTAGTTTCTGGTGAGGCCTCTTGGTTGGGTGGTGGCGCTGTCACTCATGTCTCGCAGACCTTATAATAGGAGGTTGGATCACCCTAGCACCATCTCCAACACAGTTTGATTAACAAAGTGCTAAAAAGAACTAAACCACCACAACAAGAATAGCAGGCTAGTGAGTTTCCAGCAAATGAGAAAATTAGAACATCCCTTACAGATCCGTAACTCATACATTTCACTATGGATGAGCTCAAGATAGGCAATTCTCCACTAGTTGAGGAGTCTATGAATTTCAAGGGGGACAATTTAAGCCTAAAACTGAAAACAAATTTGATTTTTTTTTTTTTTAAACAGAGTCTTGCTCTGTCGCCAGGCTGGAGTACAGTGGTGCAGTCTTGGCTTACTGCAACCTCCGCCTTCGGGTTCAAGCCTCCGGAGTAGCTGGGACTACAGGCGTGCGCCACCATACCCGGCTAATTTTTGTATTTTTAGTAGAGATGGGATTTCACCATGTTGGCCAGGATGGTCTCGATCTCCCAACCTGGTGATCCGCCTGCCTTGGTCTCCTAAAGTACTGGGATTACAGGTGTGAGCTACTGTGCCCTGCCAATAAATTTGATCCAACTTCTATACTCCATGCACATAATCAATTGTCTCTTTGTGTAACGAGTGTAGTATGGATTTACATAACATCCTGGAAATAAATGTCGTAGTTCCACTGGGGTAATGTGATAAGACTGATTTTCCTGGAGTGCCCTACCTTCCTTATTTATCCTACTGAATAAATTCCTGTGTGTGATTCAAGGCCCAGTTCACATCCTGCCTTTAGGAACCTGCCCCATGTGATGTCAGCCTGCATTTAGCTCCCTTGCCCTGACTTCCTCTGCAGCAATTTGAGGTTTATTATAGGCTCCCTCAAATATCTCATTTTCATTTTCTCTGAGTCCCCAGGACTCATCTTATTTACCTGTTGTGGTCCTCTTGAAATTTCAAGTTTCTAGCCTTTACCTTTCTCTCTCTCTCTCTCTTATTTATTTATTTTTTTAAGAGACAGGGCCTAGCTCTGTTGCCCAGGCCAGAGTACAATGGCGCAATCATAGCTCACTGCAGCCTCAAACTCCTGGGCTCAAGCGATCCTTTTGCCTCAGCCTCTCAAATCTGGGATTACAGGGATTACAGACATGAGAAACACTGTTCCTAGGTTTTTTTTTTTTTTGACAGAGGATTTAAAAAAAAAAATCAATCAATGATATTTAACAGTGTAAACAAATATACAGTAAGTGTATTGTGAGGATTAAAAGACCAAAGGGTGGGGGAATTGTAACTATACTATCATAAGTTTCTTAAACTGTAAGTGCAGTAATGTAATATTCTTTGAAGGCAGACTATTGTAAATAAAATATGAACATTGTAAACCCTAGAACAACCACTATTTCTTTAAATTGACAGATAAAATTGTATGTATTTATTGTGTACAACGTGATGTTTTGAAGTGTATATACACTATGGAATGGTTAAATCTAGCTAATTAACGAATGCAATATACATCACGTAGTCATTTTTGTGGAGACAACACTTAACATCTACGCTTTACTTTTGTATTTTGGTCACCCGCAGGGTAGCAAGAATTACGTTCCGCCTGCACTTAGACCTGATATGTGCCCACTTGTTGATGAAACATATGTTTACTCTGTGCCAAGCACATAATCCAGCCCTAATCTGCCTCCTTGACTTCATCTTCTCCTCGTCTCCATAGCCACTTGTTTCCACCTTGCGGCCCTTCCACCTGCTCTTCTGGTTGCCTGGAATGCCCCTTACCCAGAATTTTCTTCTTTATAAAAAATTGTTTTTCTTTTTTTTTTTTTTTTTTATTTTTCACTCCTCTCAGCTCATATCTATCCAGAACTTATTTTTATTTTTATTTTTTGAGACGGGGTCTCCCTCTGTCCCTCTGTCATCAAGGCTGGAGTGCAGTGGTGTGATCTTGGCTCAGTGCAACCTTTGCCTACCAGGCTCAAGCCATCCTCCCACCTCAGCCTCCCGAGTAGCTGGGACTACAGACATGCAACACCACACCTGGCTAATTTTTGTATTTTTAGTAGAGACAGGGTTTCGCCATGTTGCCTGGACTGGTCTTGAACTCCTGAGCTCAAGTGATTTGCCCACCACGGTCTCCCAAAATGTTGGGCTTACAGGTGTGAGCTGCTATGTCCAGCCCAGAACTTTCAATATCAGGTTTCCTTAATCTCATTTCCTCAGGGAAACCTTCTGTGATCAGTCTCCCATATTATTATCTAAAATAAAGCCAGGTGCGGTGGCTCACAAATGTAATCTAATGCTTTGGGGGGCCAAGGCAGGAAGATTGAAGCCAGAAGTTTGAGACCAACCTGGGCTGCATAGCAAGACCCTGTCTCTACAAAAACAAACAAACAAACAAAATATATATATATATTTTATATATATATATAAATTAGCTGGGTATGGCTGGGCAGGGTGGCTCACACCTGTAATCCCAGCACTTTGGGAGGCCGAGGAGGGCAGATCACGAGGTCAATAGATCGAGACCATCCTGGCCAACATGGTGAAACTCTGTCTCTACTAAAAATACAAAAATTAGCTTGGTGTGGTAGTGAGCACCTGTAGTCGCACATGCTCGGGAGGCTAAGGCAGAAGAATCGCTTGAACCCGGGAGGTGGAGGTTGCCGTGAGCCAAGATCACACCATTGAACTCCAGCCTGGTGACAGAGTGAGATGCCATCTTAAAAAAAAAAAAAAAAAAAAAAAAAAAAAAAGCTGGGCTTGGTGGCTCATGCCTGTAATCCCAGCACTTTGGGAGGCCAAGGCAGGCGGATCACAAGGTCAGGAGATCGACACCATCCTGGCCAACATAGTGAAACCCTATCTCTACTAAAAATACAAAAATTAGCCAGGTGTGGTGGCGCATGCCTGCAATCCCAGCTACCCGTGAGGCAGAGGCAGGAGAATCCCTTGAACAAGGGAGTTGGAGGTTGCAGTGAGCTGAGATCATGTCACAGCACTCTAGCCTGGCAACACAGCGAGACTCTGTCTCAAAAAAAAAAAAAATAATAAAATAAATAAATAAATTAGCTTGGTGTGATGGTGAGTCTGTAGTCTCAGGTACTTGCAAAGCTGAGGCAGGAGAATTGCTTGAGCCCAGGCATTTGAGGTTGCACCGAACTATGTTCATGCCACTGTACTTCAGCCTGGGCAATAGTGAAACCTTGCCAAAAAAAAAAAAGCAAATCAACTCTCTTGTTTAATTGTTTATGGTCCATGTCCCCCTATCTGGATGTAAAGTACACGAGGGCAGCACTATGTTGCCTAACTCTTAGTAGGTGCTCTGTAGGTACATTTCGAATGGATGAATAATGCTGTTAGGTGCACAGGCACCCTACCTTGCTAGAGGTCACAGACTTTGTGGAGAAGACAGGTAGTAAGTGATTTGTTTTTCTAAGACCAGCCGAGCGGGCACAAAAGAACCAGCGGGTAGGCAAGTGTAGGAGCAAAACTGCAAGTTTATTTTGGTAACCTAAGGTGTGGGGAAGAAGTCTGTCGGCCTCCGGCAAAGAAGGCCGGCAGAGTCCCCCGGTGGGGCTCTCAGACGGAGTTCCCACAGTCCGGACATCCCGACAGGAGTGGGACTGTGAGAAGGCCGCGTGGGACCCTGGCCAAGAGCGGCTTTTCTAGGAGTGGGAGGGCAATAGGCGGGGCACGGGCGTGTCAGGGGGCGTTCCGCAGGTGCGACCAGGTAAATCTTGGTCTCTTTGGATTGACGTCACCTGGCGCATGCCCAGTTGATCTGCACCTTCCTGGGCGCCGGCTGCATTTTTGCGCCCACGGGAAACGTTAATGATGAAGAACCCGGATTCCATCCTGCCTCCGTTCGTCCAAACAGTAAGTACCTTCGTCTAACAAATGCAACAAATGAAACAGTGCATATAGAGACATGGTGACTTAGCTGGGCGCGGTGGCTCACGCCTGTAATCCCAGCACTTTGGGAGGCCGACGTGGGCAGATCACTTTAAGCTTGAAGTTGGAGACCAGCCTGGCCAACATGGCAAAACCCCGTCTCTACTAAAAACACAAAATTAGCCGGGCGTGATGGCACTTGCCTGTAATCTCATCTACTTGGGAGGCTGGGGCAGGAGAATCGCTTGAACCCGGGAGGCGGAAGTTGCAGTGAGCCGAGATTGCACCATTGCACTCCAGCCTGCGCAACAAGAGCGAAACTCCATCTCAAAAAAAAAAAAAAAAGAAGAAATATGGTGACTTATACCAAAGAAGGGTAATTTAGAATTTAGTCTATGGGTTCCAGGGAGGGTCTTTTTCAACCTAGCAAAGTTTAAGTGGAGTCCGGAAGGATTTCACAACTCCTTTACCCACTGCTAAATAGGAACCAGTTTTCTTGTGCTTTATGCTACCTGGAATCTCCTTCAGTTTTGACTCCTAGGACAAGATCTTTGGTTATTGATGGGATACAGAGGTAATGAACCCTTCTAGTGATTTTAAGGCACTCAGTACTTTTAAGATATATCACAAATAGTCCGTTTTAGTTCATAATAAATAATAATGCTTCACTCCAGCCATTTCACCATCATATTTATTAATGGAACTCAGCATTACAACTGTTCATGCATTCATTTAACTCCCACAAATGTTAAGCTGATGCCACGATCTACTGACAAATCCCGTTACTCGGTCTCCTTTTTTATGCTGAGGCAGTTAACCTTCACGCTGTTGTGGTTGTTTGTTCCACCACTAAAGCACCAGTGAGTTAGAATTTAATTGGAGAGAGTTTTTTTCCTCCTCATGTTTTGTGATACTGCTAGTGAAGCACTTTCTCAGAAGCATTTTTGGGTTGCTACGCTGATGATCTACTTTTAAAAATGGTCTCTTTAGTTATTAATTCAACTCAAACTTGCACTTCATATCAAAAATGTCACTGCCACATGGCTGATGGATAAATACTTCATTGCTAGGAGCAGAGCCAAATAAACAATCACAGCTTTCCCTTGCCCTGTTTTATAACCCACTGTAACTATAACTATCTCTCCATATATTTATTTCATTGCTGCGAAAATTGATGTTTGCTGATTCAAAGTCTAGTTAGGGCTCATCTCTAGGGTCAACTGAAAAGGTCTTTGTGTTTGGAGAATCAAATTATAATTTCAGCCAGTTTCATCATCTCTTCAGCAGAAAAATGGGTGTGTGACCAGAATGCACACTATGTATGTAGGCTGGAAGGTGGGACTTCATTATTCCAAAGCTGCAGCCAGGCACCAAAGGGCACAAATCAGAGAAGGAATGGGTATTGTTGGAGTCCTCTGTTTTCCAGCCCTCTTTCTTTCTGTGTGACCTTGGACAAATCTCACCTCTCTACACTGCAGCTTCTTTCCTGTGAAATCAAGAGGGTGGATTGAATTATCTGTGGGCTCTGGAAGGCAGCCAGAAAATTCATTGAGGGGGTTGTGGAAATCTCTTATTATGGAAAACTTATTTGGGAAGGTTGCTAGGGGGCTCAGTGGGGTAGCTTTTGGCTGCTTTGAAACCAGTGAGAGAGAGAGAGAGAATAGAAAATTGTGCTTACTGTGTAAACAGTTAATAGCGCTATCAATTTCGACCTCATTGCCAATGGAGATAAGAATCTCATTATTCAGAGACATGCAAATGTAGCGATTTTAGTCTTTACACACAGCCACTTAATCACCATGCCACTCACGCTATGTAATTTGCTCTGTGAACTCAGGCACATAAAAAATGTCACCCTAATCACTGCCAGTCATGGCATCACTGAAGACAGCACCAGAATAATAGGTGTTTGAAAGGGGACATGCTGAGGACTGCACTCTTGCAAGGCAAAAACAGAGAGCCTAACATAATGGGCTCTGATTGGCTTTGCAGAGCAACTGGCTGGAAATTGACACGGCTTCCCCCAAAATGGCGGCAAAGTTTGAAGTTGGCCCTAAAAGATCAGTCTTCAAACTGGACTAGTAGGATTGGAAATGAGAGCTCTCAGTGGCCTTGAAGAGAGCCATGTCACTCATTTCTACTATGCCAGAAATATAGACCTTTAGGAATTTCTTTGGCCTAGATCTGTGCTGTCCAAGATGGCAGCCACTAGCCACATGTGGCTACTGAGTACTTCTTTTTTTTTTGACAGAGTCTTGCTCTGTCACCCAGGCTGGAGTGCAGTGGCACGATCTTGGCTCAATGCAACCTCTGCCCTGGATTCAAGTGATTCTCCTGCCTCAGCCTCCCGAGTAGCTGGGATTATAGGCACCCGCCACCATGCCCGACTAATTTTTTTTTTTGTAATAGAGACAGAGTTTCACCATGTTGGCCAGGCTGGTCTCGAACTCCTGACCTGAGGTGATCCGCCCGCCTCAGCCTACCAAAGTGCTGGGATAACAGGTGTGAGCCACTGCACCCAGCTGCTACTGAGTACTTGAAATATGGTCAGTGCCACTGAGTGTAAATGTAAAATGCACACTGGATTTCAAAGACTTTGTCCAAAAAAAAAAAAAAAAAAAAAAAAAAAAGAAATAAAGAAATGTAAATCAAAAGAAATGTAAATCAAAAAGAGAATGGCAGGTGCAGTGGCTCATGCACTCCAGTAGGCTGAGGAAGGCAGATCATTTGAGGTCAGGAGTTCAAAACCAGCCTGGCCAACGTGGTGAAACCGTCTCTACTAAACATACAAAAATTAGCCGGATATGGTGGCACGTGCTAATTAATCCCAGCTACCCAGTTGGCTGAGGCAGGAGAATCGCTTGAACCCAGGAGGCAAGGTTGCAGTGAGCTGAGATCGAGCCACTGCACTACAGCCTGGGTGACAGAGTGAGACTCTGTCTCCAAAAAAAAAAAAAAAAAAGTAAAATAGCTCAGTAATAATTTTTATATTGATCACATGTTGAAAAAATATATTGGATATATTAGGTTAAATATAATGTATTAAAATTAATTTCTTTTGTGTCTTTTTACTTTTTTAGTGTTGCTATTTAGAAAATTTAAAATTATATGTAGCTCACATTTTGTTTCTGTTGGACAACACCGGCCTACAGAAATGAGATGCTTGCTTCCTCTAGTTGCTAAGAGACTCTATCTTGTTTTTCTTGCTCTCCTTACAAACTCAAGTTCCTTTAAAGATTCTTCATGTTGATACAAGGAGCCTGCTTCCTCATTTGCCATTTGGGTGCAGAGTTCTTCCTATCAGCCCACTCATCATGCTCATCATACCTTGCTGTCAACAAGACTCTCTATGCTGATGACTCAAGGAAAACACGCTCCTCTGGTTGCAAAGAAGGCATTGTTTCTAAAGGCTCATAGCTCCAGATGGATTATGACCCATGGCGGTCATTGGACTGTAAACCTGACACAGGTTTAACCTTCTGATGGAGCTTGGTTTTTGTCCTAGAAAAACTATAAAGGAGAAAAACAGTGGCACATAAAGAACAGCTTATGGTGTAAAGAGAAGCGGGAGTCCTGGGTCGATGTTAGAAGACATGAATGCAAATCCCTGGCTGGCTATTAACTAACTTAGTTTGATTTGGACAAATCACTGTATTTGAGCCTCAGTTTCTCTATCAGATGCCTATAAAATGAACTCAAAAATGCTTTCTTCAGAAAATTGCCCAAGTATTAAATGACCAGCCTGGCCAATATGGTGAAACCCTGTATCTACTACAAAAAAAAAAAAAAAAAAAAATTAGCCAGGCATAGTGGCGGGCGCCTGTAATCCCAGCTACTCGGGAGGCTGAGGCAGGAGAATTGCTTGAACCTGGGGCAGAGGTTTGCATTGAGCCAAGATCGTATAAGAAAGTAATTGTGGGCTGGGCATGGTGGCTCACACCTATAATCCCAATACTTTGGGAGGCTGGAGTGGGAGGATCGCTTGAGGCCAGGAGTTCAAGACCAGCCTGGGTAACCTGGCAAGACCTCATCTCTACAAAAAATAAAAAACATAGCCTAGCATGGTGGCATGTGATTGTGGTCCCAGCTACTTGGGAGGCTGAGATGAGAGGATCACTTGAGCCTAGGAGGTTGAAGCTACCGTGAACCACATGTCACTTTACTCCTGCCTTCAAGCCTGGGAGACAGATTGATACCCTGCCAAAAAAAAAAAAGAGCTTGTTAATTACAAAGCTTTATTTATGGTGGCAGTTTTATTGTAGAGGGGTAAATCCTGTGGACAGATTGTTGTGTTTGGCCAGAAAAGTGTGTTTTGTTTAGTTGAATGGGAATGCTTCTAGTTTGTCACAGACTTTATCGCTTTTATCTTAATTCTCCTGCCTGGCTGCTGAAGACAGATGTTTGTGTACCTTGCAAAAATGAGAAGTGCAATGCGTAGTAACACAACTATGTTACTGAGTGTAGCCTGTGTAGTAGGCACTATGTACTAGGTACTATGCTAGATGCTAGCTCACGCAGTTCCTATCCCTGGGAGCTCGCAGCCAGCACATAAATTATAGCACAACCAAGGCCAGATGAACAGACACTTACCAAGTACCTGCTGTGGGCTGGCCACTGTTCTAAGCTACTGGGATAAAATTTGTTCTGCTCAGAACAAATTATATGGGGATTAGGAAGAAAGACGAGCAACTAACTGCCTTGGGGGCGGCTGTTCAAGAGGAAGTGGGGATATTCAAGAAAGAAAAGTAACATTTTTGAGCCAAGACTGGGCCATGTGTAAGATAAGGCACTTCTTATGCACTTTCATCCTCTGAAAACAGCTCTCAGAAGTAGATATTATTATCCTCATTTTGCAAAGGAGTGCGGGTTATGAGACCTGCCCAAGGTCACATACAAGGGACAAAGCTAGGATGTGAATCCAGGTCCTTCTTAGTGGGCCTCAGCCCACAGTATGCGCACTCTGCTTCTCCCAGGGATTAATGAAAGAATGATTAATCACAATTGTTTTATTTCTGTTTGTAGGGTTTTCTCTCCTACACCCTAATAAACCCAAAGTTTACTTACTATTAAAGTTACAATGAAGTACTTATGAATGCATACAAATTTGTACCACAAGTGCTTATTTTTTCAAGAAAATTCCCTGATATAATATTAACGACAAGATGAAATAAAGATACGACTCATGACTTTTGTCCTGTTTTTTTTTTTTTTTTTTTGATTTTTTTTTTTTTGAGATAGAGTCTCGCTGTGTCACCCAGGCTGGACTGCAGTGGCGCGATCTCAGCTCACTACAAGCTCCACCTCCCGGGTTCACGCCATTCTCCTGCCTCAGTCTCCCGAGTAGCTGCGACTACAGGCGCCCGCCACCATGTCCGGCTAATTTTTTGTATTTTTTAGTAGAGACGGGGTTTCACTGTGTTAGCCAGGATGGTCTCGATCTCCTGACCTCATGATCCACCCGCCTCGACCTCCCAAAGTGCTGGGATTACAGGCGTGAGCCACCGCGCCCGGCCTTGCCCTGTTTTAAAGTCACCTTATGGAACAATAATACATCATGAAATCAATCGTTGTACCTCTAGGAAATTTACCACTGGAGCTCTCTTCCACTGATGTGGATGTTCTAATTGGTCTCAGGTGGCTGTCTCTGCCATTTTGGTGACTGGTATTTTTGAAGACGGCACCTGGAATTCACAAAACATGGCTAATTCTTCTGAAAAGAGATGGGACACAACCTTCAAAGAGGAGTCGTAAAAACGTCAGGCATCATTTGGTGTTCCTTCATCTCCTAAGGAGCTTCTCCAAAGACACGTCTCTGTCCCCGCATTCTTTCCTTCCGCCTGGAGGGTAAGTTCCCGGATGCTGGAGGTAGTTTGTTTGCCCGAGGGCGCTGACCAGCATTGCTTGCTGAGGCAGGTGGGCCCGGCGGTGCAATTTTCTTTTTTTTTCAGACGGAGTCTTGCTCTGTCGCCAGGCTGGAGTGCAGTGGCACGATCTTGGCTCACTGTAACCTCCGACTCCCGGGTTCAAGTGGTTCTCCTGCCTCAGGCTCCTGAGTATGAGTAGCTGGAATTACAGGCGCCCGCCATCACGCCCAGCTAATTTTTCTATTTTTAGTAGAGACGGGGTTTCACCATTTTGGCCAGGATGGTCTCGATCTCCTGACCTCGTGATCTGCCCGCCTCAGCCTCCGAAAGTGCTGGGATTACAGGCATGAGCCACCGCGCCCGGCCCCGGCGGTACACTTTGAATCCAGCAGTGACCAGGGCTGTTTGTTTAGAAAAGCCCGGGGCTCTGGTTCTCCACTGTGGTGTCATTCAGCAACGATTCCTTAGTGACAAACAACCCCGCCCTAACTCCCAGGTGAGGTTGACCCTTTTCTGTTGCTATGCCAACCACAAGGCCCCGCCCCCTTACCCCAAGCTGCCTTGGGATTGGCTTTTCCAGTGGGCAAAGGTCAGGGAAGGAGGGTTGCCACGGATCATGCGCAGCACAATGGCTTTGGCTGTGGGCTTCCGCCTGTTTGCCTTTCTTCCGCTCTCAGGGTAAAGGTCCCTAGGGGCTGGTTCAGACCGCAGGCTGTCGAATCCACCACACCTAGGTTGGAACTTCACCACCGTCCCCCGCTCCAGCCACATTCTAGTGAGTTACCTGGGGCAAGTTTAGGTCTAAGCCTCAGATGTTTTCTTCAGATGTAAAAATGTGTATTACCAAGATTGTGAGATTTTGATGATAGCCGCACGCACTTCTACATTCTTACAACATGCTAGGTGTTTTACTGAATGTTTTACATGTGCTACCTCAGTTCATCCTGACAACAACCCTACAAGATAGGTACGTTTGTCATCCCACTTACAGATGAGGAAACTGAGACATGGGAAAGTTACAGGACTTTCTCAACATGCAGTAGTTTGTAGATGCAGACCTGAGACATCAAAGCAGTGTGAGTCCAGGAAACACCTTTGGACGGCACATGCCTGTAATCCCAGTGCATTGGGAGGCTGAGGCGGGAGGATTGCTTGAGACCAAGAGTTCCAGACCAACCTGGGCAAAGATAGTGAGACCCCCATTTCTACAAAAAAAAAAAAAAAAAAAAAGAAGAAAAGAAACACATGCCATTTTGGGACACAGTAGATATTTAATAAATTCTGTTTATTTTTAATCCCATTACTATTATTGGTTCTGGTTTTCATGGCTTCCATGAGTCACTTTGGAAGTGGAGTGAGACAAAACATTTTGGTGAGAGTATGATTTAAGAAAAATATTTTTGGACTGGCTGAGGTGGCTTGTGCCTGTAATCCCAGCACTTTGGGAGGCTGGGATGGGAAAATTGTTTGAGCCCAGGAGTTCCAAACTAGCCTGGGTAACAGTGAGGCCACATCTCTACACAAAATAATTTTTGAAAATATATATGGTTTTGAACTTGAGTAAGGATAGTGTGATTGAATTCAATTTCTCTTTTAACTCCAGCTTATTAAAGCTTAAGATTTTTAACACATTTTGCAGTTTACATTTTTATATACATTGTTCTTAATGATGAACATTAGTATCTTCTTGTAGGCTTCTTCTAGGCTAAAGTGAGCTAATATGTGTAAATAACTTAAACAAGTTCTTAGTACTGAGTATGGGCTGAATAAGGAAAGTATATATGGAGGGTCCTGAAGGTATGACTGATTTCACCTGGTCCCCAACTCTAATATTTCCTTGTGGGGATGCATTTGTTCCCAGGTTGTCTAGGACCAGCTGAAGCAGTGTACATTTGTACACTGTATTGCCAGTTGCCAGTACAAGAGTGGGGAGCTTCTTTTTTTCATTATTTATTTATTTATTTATTTTTTGAGATGGAGTCTCGTTCTGTTGCCCAGGCTGGAGTGCAGTGGCGCGATCTCCACTCACTGCAAGCTCCGCCTCCCGGGTTCACGCCATTCTCCTGCCTCAGCCTCCGGAGTAGCTGGGACTACAGGCGCCCGCCAACCTCGCCCGGCTACTTTTTTGTATTTTTTAGTAGAGACGGGGTAAGAGTGGGGAGCTTCTTGAGGCTAGAGGTCTTCTTGAGGCCACTTTGCTATTTAGGAAAAAGTTCACAGAGGAGCAAAGCAGCTGCTGACAACCCAGGAGAGGTAGCCTATTGGGAGCCTGCTCAAAGGGGTTTGCAGCCCCTTCTGAAATGCCTGCAGTGGGTTTTTCAATGGAACTAACAGTGTTTTATATGTTAATTGCGTATTAGAAATAGAAAATACTTGATCAAAATAAGCAATAGACTGCTAACTGTGATGCATAAGATACCAAAGCCAGACTTCCAGGGTCAAATCTCACCTCCAACACTTACCAGCTGCGAGTCCTTGGGCAGCGGCTTAACTTCTGTGCTGCAGCACCTTGTCCGTAAAATGGGGATCATAAAAGTATCTACCTCATGGGGCTATCATGAGGATTAAGTGAGCTAGTACACGTAATGCTTTTAAAGCAGTGCCTGGCACATGGCTGGATCTCAATAAATGTTATATATAATATATGGGTATATATGCATACAAAGAAATTATGTACAGGAATCCTAGTTACACAAACAATGTAAGAGAAAAAAAATACACACAGTCTTCTTATTGTAGCGGTGGTCTCTTAACCCTATTTTCTATGTAATGTGACATTTTCATGTCTAACATTTTGCTTAAGGTGATGTTGGCTTAGCTGCTGAGTTGCCCAAAGGATCTGTTCCTACTTGTGTCATGAAATCATTTAAATCAAGGACGTAGACGGTGGAGTAGAGAGTTGAGAAAATGAAGACATGCTTCTCTTGGTCTTTCTGCCTTGCTTCTTATGGCAATTGGCACAAAGAAATGTAATTCCATTTCTTTCCAAGTTAATGCTTCCTTTTAGCATATGTGGTGGATGTTGTCCCTTAAGGCAGGGGGCCCTAGAATGTGACTGTATTTGGAAATAGGGTCTTTAAAGAAGTGGTTAAAATAAAATTATGGGTGGGCCCTAATCCAATATGACCAGTGACCTTACAAGAAGAAATGTGGATATAGACAGGTACAGAGAGAAAACCATCTACAAGCTGAGGAGAGAGGCCCTAGAAGACACCAACCCTGCCGGGCGCGGTGGCTCAAGCCTGTAATCCCAGCACTTTGGGAGGCCGAGACGGGCGGATCATGAGGTCAGGAGATCGAGACCATCCTGGCTAACACGGTGAAACCCCGTCTCTACTAAAAATACAAAAACTAGCTGGGCGAGGTGGCGGGCGCCTGTAGTCTCAGCTACTCGGGAGGCTGAGGCAGGAGAATGGCGTAAACCCGGGAGGCGGAGCTTGCAGTGAGCTGAGATCTGGCCACTGCACTCCAGTCCGGGCGACAGAGCAAGACTCCGCCTCAAAAAAAAAAAAAAGAAGACACCAACCCTGCTGACATCTTGATCTTGGACTTCTAGCTTCCAGACCTGTGGAAAAATAAATTCCTGTTCTTTAGCAACTCTGTGATACTTGGTTGGGCATCTCTAGAAAACTATCACAGCCAGGGTGGGGCTCTAAGCAAGGCAGAGAGAGACCTTAGCATAGTTGAGGCTGGAAGCTTCGGGCAAAGAGGTGAGTGTAGATTTGAGAACTTTGGGACTGCAAGGGGAAAGTCATTTTTAGATGCCTCTCTGGATGAAAACAGAAAATGGGTGGTATGATTGCTCACTTTAAAATAAATTCTTCACTTTACAAATGACTCACTTGTTGTAGCCAAGAGATAGATTAGAAACCATGATAAAAATACTAGGGAATCGGAATTAAATTCAGTGGAAAAGTATTATTTGTACTGTGAACATCTCCTTCACACAGAATGTTTTAGGGATGTGTTTACCTCAGGAAGGCAGACAACTGGGACCATGTACAAAGGATTAGGTGGGGTCCCTGGAAGGAATTGATTGGAAATACAAGAAGAGTCCTAGACTGAGGACAAGATTATTGCACTCATACCAAAGGGAAAAGGAAATGCAGAACCTTATTTGCTAAGTAGGTTTACTGCCCCTACCTTTGTGTTTCATCTGTATTTAAGTCTTTTATTTATTTTTGAGATGGAATTTCACTCTTTTTGCCCAGGCTGGAGTGCAATGGTGCGATCTCAGCTCACTGCAACCTCCGCCTCCTGGGTTCAAGCGATTCTCCTGCTTCAGCCTCCTGAGTAGCTGGGATTACAGGTACCCACCACCATGCCCGGCTAATTTTGTATTTTTAGTAGAGACGGTTTCACCATGTTGGCTAGGCTAGCCTCAAACTCCTGACCTTAGGTGATCTGTCTGCCTCGGCCTCCCAAAGTGTTGGGATTACAGGCGTGAGCCACCAGGCCCGGCCCGGTCTTTTCTTTTTTAAATGTTATATTTCCTGGAGATTTAGACTTAGCAGTATGGCCAGGTTCTAGCATGGATTTGATAAACCGGGGACAAGTGGATTGGCAAGGCTAAGGGGATTGAGAGAACACCTAAAATAGATTTTGCCCTCTAGCCATTATTTCCAGAGTTTGACCGCTGATGTCACATCAGGCAGGCAGAGAGACAGACACAACTTGCTTTCACAGGACTTCATCTGAAGTCATTATCCTAGTGCTAGGTCTGTATTTCATCTGTCTGCTTTTGGAAAGTGCTGAGAAGAAAGGCTTCCTTCTTTCTCCCCACACCCTCCCCCAAGTTTATACTATACATTTTTAAAAATGTTATTTTAAATGATCATACCATAAGTGGGCAAAAGGATGAGTTTCCTTGTTTTAAAGAATCACTTTTTTTTTTTGAGACTGTGTTTCGGTCTTGCCACCCAGGCTGGAGTGAATGCAATGGCACAATCTCAACTCACTGCAACCTCTGTCTCCCAGTTTCAAGCAATTCTCCTGCCTCAGCCTCCCGAGTAGCTGGGATTACAGACACCCGCCACCACATCCAGCTAATATTTGTATTTTTAGTAGAGGCAGGGTTTTATTGTGTTGGCCAGGCTGGTCTCGAACTCCTGACCTCAGGCGATCCACCTACCTCGGCCTCCCAAAGTGCTGGGATTACAGACATGAGCCACTGTGCCCAGCTGAGTCACATGATTTTTTAACATTGAGTATGACGGGTGGACATTCTTTCTGGTTCTAATGATCTTCCTTCCTTCCTTCCTTCCTTCCTTCCTTCCTTCCTTCCTTCCTT
>NC_045443.1:90730470-90734482 GCF_002776525.5 Piliocolobus tephrosceles | reverse complement strand
CTTCCTTCCTTCCTTCCTTCCTTCCTTCCTTCCTTCCTTCCTTCCTTCCTTCCTTCCCTCCTTCCCTCCTTCCCTCCTTCCCTCCTTCCCTCCTTCCTTCCTTCCTTCCTTCCATTGGAAAATTCTTCTGGGGAATCTCCAGCAGGCAGAAAACGTGAAAACTGTATGATCTGACTGAAGGTTTGACCTTTGAGCTCTGCTGAAAGTATTCACTCAGCCATAGACCATTTTTCTGTCATAACGATTTCCACATAAAAGTTTTCTCCCTGTCCATTCATGAAAAAAGTAACATGCAGGAGGCTCTCTGGGATGGAATGCATTTTGTGTGTCAGTCACTGGCGTTTGGTAAGATACTGTCAGTGCTGGCAAGGGGCAGAGAGAAGAGTGGGTCACTGGCATGAGGTTCACTGCTGGGCTGCATTTACATGGGTCAAGGAAGCTGGGATCAGTCTTGTGCTGAGCATAAGATGCTGCATTACCTTGGTGGTGACAAGCCATCTTACCTCTGGTAAGAAAAAGTTCTGTAGCTATGATTATCTTTTTCTAACAGCCTGCTCTTTCTTTAGAAGGGAGCCTTTACTGTCTATTGTGTCTACATAAAGGTTTCCCTGGTAAGAGTGAATGAGTAGGTGATTCACACTTAGAATAAGCACTGGGTGTGCTGCCCAGATCTCCCACTTCAGGGCTGAAACTGGCAGTCTGATTGGCTGACAGCTCACACCTGTCTCCTCCTGCGCTCCCCCTACAACCCTAGTGATGAGAAGCCACCTGTCCAAGGTCATTTCCCTTCACATCATGATGTGAGGTCTAAAGGTCCAGCCCCCTTGCTTTATTTTGGGATATTTCTGTAAGGCCATCCTAGCTCAAGGGCTCCGCAGGAGATGGGCAGAGGACCTTGCTGTGGCTGTGTTGCCGCCCAACTTCTCCCTCTGCCTTAATCAACAGCTTTGGTATCCCCACAGGTGTTGATCCCCAGATCACTTCCCAATAAACCTCCTGGGTGTAAGCCTCCATCTCTGAGTCTGTTTCCTTGGAAACCCAATTTGCAACAATATTTTTCTTAAATGTGGCTGTTTTATTTATACCTTTTTTTTTTTGAGAGAGAGCCTCTCTTTGTCGCCCAGGCTGGAGTGCAGTGGCTCAATCTCGGTTCACTACAACTTCTGCCTCCCAGGTTCAAGCGAGATTCTTCTGTCTTAGCCTCCTGAGTAGCTGGGATTACAGGGACCCGCCACCATGCCTGGTTAATTTTTATATTTTAGTGGAGACAGGGTTTCACCATGTTGGCCAGGCTGGTCTCAAACTCCTGAGTTTAAGTGATCTGCACTCCCCTTGGCCTCCCAAAGTGCTGGGATTACAGGTGTGAGCAACCGTGCCCAACCTTAAGTCTTCTAAATTTGTTGAAGTTGGTTTTATGGCCCAAGATATAGTCTATTTTTGTATGTGTCCCGTGGGCGCTTGAAAGTAATGTGTTTTCTGCTATTGTTGGGTGGAATAGTCTATAAATGTAGATTAGGTCCTATTGGTTAATAGTATTATTAGGCTGGGAGCAGTGGCTCACACCTTTAATCCCAGCACTGGGGGAGGCCAAGGCAGGAGGATTGCTTGAGCCCAGCAGTTTGAGGCCAGCCTGGACAATATAGTGAGGCCCCTATCTCTACAAAAAATAAGATAACATAAATTAGCCAGGTGTCGTGGCAGGTGCCTGTAGTTCCAGCTACAAGGGAGGTTGAGGTGGGAGGAGCACTTGAACCTGAGAGGTCGAGGCTGCAGAGAGCTGTGATCATGCCACCGCACTCCAGCCTGGGTGACAGAGTGAGACCCTGTCTCAAGGAAACAAACAAAAAAAGTATTCCTGAGTTCTTCTACATCCCTGCCAATTTTCTGTCTACTTGTTCTATCAGTTGTTGAGAGAAGGCATTGAAGTTTATGAGTATTAGTGTGGATTTGTCTATTTATTCTTTCAGTTCTATCAGTTTGTGTTTCACATTTTGCAGCTCTGTTGTTTGTTGCACACACATTTAGGAAGCTATGTCTTCTGGATGTACGAACCCTTTTATCATTATGGAATGTTTTGCCCCATCTCTGGTAATTTTCTTTACTCAGTGGTCTACTTTGTTTAATATTAATATAGCAACTGCTGCTTTCTATTGATTAATGTTTAGATGAGATACATTTTTTCTATTTGTTTACTTTGAATCTCCCTATCTAATTATGATTGGAATTTCTTGTAGACACATGTATAGTTGGGTCATGTTTTTTCATCTACTTTGCGAATCTCTGTCTTTTAATTAGTGTGTTAGGTTGTTTACATTTGATATAATTATTGATGTGGTAGGACTTGTGCCTGACATTTTATTTTTTGTTTTCTGTATCTTTTGTTTTCTCTCAGTTTTATGTTTCTGTTTTTTTTCTAACTTCCTATGGGTGATTAAAACTTAGTGCATTTAGGCTGGGCATGGTGGCTCACACCTGTAATCCCAGCATTTTGGGAGGCCAAGGTGGGTGGATCATAAGGTCAGGAGATCGAGACCATCCTGGCTAACACGGTGAAACCCCGTCTCTACTAAAAATACAAAAAAAAAAAAAAATTAGCCGGGCGTGGTGGCAGGTGCCTGCAGTCCCAGATACTCAGGAGGCTGAGGCAAGAGAATGGCATGAACCCGGGAGGTGGAGCTTGCAGTGAGCCAAGATTGCGCCACTGCACTCCAGCCTAGGCGATAGTGCGAGACTCTGTCTCAAAAAAACAAAAACAAAAACAAAAAACAAACAAAAAAAATCTTAGTGCATTTAAGTGTATCTTTGCATAGTATTTTTAGTGGTTATACGAGGTTATACATGTATAACTTATCACAGTCTACTGGTATTGAGATTTTGGCAGTTTCAGTGAAGCATAGAAACCTTACTTCTCCTTATGTCTTTTTACTCTCCGTATTTATAAGTTTTTTTTTTGTGTGTGTGTGAGACAGGGTATCACTCTGTCACCTAGGCTGAAGTGCAGTGGTGCAATCATGGCTTACTGCAGCCTCTACCTCCCAAGGCTCAGGTGATCCTCCTGCCTTAGCCTCTGAGTAGCTGGGATTACAGATGTGACTCACGGTGTTTGGCTCATTTTTCTGTTTTTAATAAAGATGGGGTTTTGCCATGTTGCCCAGGCTGGTCTTGAATTCCTGGGCTCAAGCGATCCATCTGCCCCGGTATCACAAAGTGCTGGTAATACAGGCGTGAGCCACCGCACCCAGCCCATAACTTTTAAATAGTCCATCTGTATGCATTTATAACCACATCACTGTTATGTTTGCTTTAGCTATTTAAAAAAATCTGGAAAACTTAAGTGGAGAAGAAAAATACATTATTTTTCTCATAATTTTACTGTTTCTTCGTGATGTTCCAAGATTACTGCTTTTTTCTTTTCTTTTCTTTTTTTTTTGTGACGGAGTCTCACTCTGTCACCCAGGCTGGAGTACAATGGCATGGTCTCAGCTCACTGCAACCTCTGCCTCCTGGGTTCAAGCGGTTCTCTCACCTCAACCTCCTGAGTAGCTAGGACTACAGACGTGTGCCACCACACCCGGCTATTTTTTTTTGTATTTTTAGTAGAGATGGAGTTTCACTATGTTGGCCAGGCTGGTCTTGAACTCCTGACCTCGTGATCTGCCCACCTCGGCCTCCCAAAGTGCTGGGATTACAAGCGTGAGCCACTGCACCTGGCCTAGCCCTTCTTTTAGCTTATGTCTGATGGTGACAAATTCTCTTAGTTTTCTTACATCTGAGAATGTCTAAGTTTTCCCTTTATTCCTGAAGATATTTTCTCTGGATATAGAATTCTGGATTGATAGTTCTTTCCTTCCAGCACTTGACAAACACTGTGCCACTTCCTTCTGGCTTCCATGATTTCTGATGAGAAACCTGTTGTCATTAGAATTGTTTTCTCCTATGTGTAAGGTGTTATTTCTTTTTCACTGCCTTTTTTTTTTTTTTTTTTTTTTTTTTTTTTTTTTTTTTTTTTTTT
>NC_045443.1:90701910-90730370 GCF_002776525.5 Piliocolobus tephrosceles | reverse complement strand
TTTTTTTTTTTTTTGAGACGGAGTCTCGCTCTGTCGCCCGGGCTGGAATCTCAGCTCACTGCAAGCTCCGCCTCCCGGGTTTACGCCATTCTCCTGCCTCAGCCTCCCGAGTGGCTGGGACTACAGGCGCCCACCACCTCGCCCGGCTAGCTTTTTGTATTTTTTAGTAGAGACGGGGTTTCACCATGTTAGCCAGGATGGTCTCGATCTCCTGATCTCGTGATCCGCCCGTCTCGGCCTCCCAAAGTGCTGGGATTACAGGCTTGAGCCACCGTGCCCGGCCAAAGCAAATGTCCCTAATATATATCCAGCCCATTTATTTAGAAGTCTCTTTAATTCTGCCCCCCCCCAAAATGTGGATATTAATGAAACTTTAGTCTTCCAAATTGAATCTAATTATTATGATTGAGACAGGGTCTCCCTCTGTCACTCAGGCTGGAGTGCAGTGGCATGACCCCCAGGCTGAAGCCATTTTCCCACCTCAGCCCCCTGAATAGCTGGGACCACAGGCATACATCACCACGCCCAGCTAATGTTTTGTTTTTAGTAGAGATGGGGTCTTACTATGTTGCCCAGGCTGGTCTTGAACTCCTGGGTTCCAATAATCCTCCCGTCTCAGCCTCCCCAAATGCTGGAATCACAGGTGTGAACCTCTGCACCTAGCCAAAATTGAACCTAAATAGAAGAATTGCTGAGTTTGGATTATTTGAGACATTGAGACTCACTCTTTCTTAGGAGTAAACCTCATGCCCTAGATTTTTCAGGGAAGTTTGGGAAATAATTTCATTATTTTAACCTCCCCAAAAAAACATTTCATCAACTAAAAAAAGTGAGGCAACCCATAATGATTATTTTGAGGCATTCTTTTGCTAAACATCTGGATGATTGTTAGAGAATAATAACAATGATAATAAAAGTGAATATTTGAAGAGTATTTTACTATAAATCAGGTACAATGGTGAGTTTATGTTCACTGTCTCATGTAAAATTCACTGTATGCCTATTCAGAATATTGTAATACTTTCTTTTCTTTTCTTTTTTTTTTTTGAGATGGAGACTCGCTCTTGTTACCCAGGCTGGAGTGCAATGGTGTGATCTCGGCTCACCACAACCTCCACCTCCCAGGTTCAAGTGATTCTCCTGCCTCAGCCTCCCGAGTAGCTAGGATTACAGGCATGTGCCACCTGGCCCAGCTAATTTTGTGTTTTTAGTAGAGACGGGGTTTCTCCATCTTGGTCAGGCTGGTCTCGGACTCCCAACCTCAGATGATCTGCCTGCCTTGGCCTCCCAAAGTATTGGGATTACAGGCATGAGCCACCGCACCCGGCCAATATTTTCTTCAGTTTACACATGAGTAAACAGTAGTTTAAAGAGGTTAAGTAGACCAGGCATGGTGGCTGACACCTGTAATCCCAGCACTTTGGGAGGCCTAGGTGTGTGGATCACCTGAGGCTAGGAATTTGAGACCAGCCTGGGCAACATGGCAAAACTCCTTCTCTACTAAAAATACAAAAATTAGCCAGGTGTAGAGGCAGATGCTTGTAATCCCAGCTACTGGAGTGGCTGAGGCACGAGAATCCCTTGAATCTGGGAGGCAGAGGTTGCAGTGAGCCAAGATTGTGTCACTGCACTCTAACCAGGGCAACAGAGTGAGACTCTGTCTCAAAAATAAAATAAAATAAAAATAAATAAAATAAAATAAAATAAAATAAAAGTTAAGTGGATGGCTTAAAGTCACACAGCCAGCAAGTCAGGGGAGCTTAGTCTCTGTGACACTATCACCCATGCTGTAGACCATCACCATCTGATAGAAATAATGTGAGCCACATATATTATTTAAAATGTTCTAATAGCCACATTAAAAAGTAAAAAGAACCATGTGAGATTAATTTTAATAATGTATTTCCTTTAACCCAATATAGCCAAAATATTATCATTTCAACATGCAATCAATATAAAAATTATTAATGAGACAGTTACTTTTTTTGTGCTAAGTCTTTGAAATCTGGTGTGGATGTAACACATAGCACATATCGGTTTGGAGACTAAATTTTCATTGGAAATATTTGGTCTGTATTTAGAGTTCACAAAATTTCATAAAATTAGATTTTATAAAATTTAGATTTCACAAAATTTACAGTTGAAAAAGTAGATTTACATATCAAAGTTATTCCAAACATATGCAGAAGTTCTCGATAACTAAATTATGTAGAAGTTCTTCAATAACTAAATCTGGTCTAAGTTTTCAAATTAAAGTTTAAATTAATTACAATCTCCTTTCTCTGTCACTGTAGCTATATTTTGAGTGCTCAGTAGTCATGGCTGAGTGCTCTAGAACATTCTGTTACCCTGCCTGAATTATTTCTGTTAAGGGCTGAATCCCAAGGGGAACAAAACTTATGCCATAGCCAGAAAGAGGGAGAAAATTCGTGGAAGTGGAAGAACGGTCAGCCAAGGGTCAAGAGAAAAGACCTTCTTTTTTGGCTGCTATTAAGGTTACAGTAAGTTCTAGAGTTTTGGTAACCAGGGAAGGAAGCTAAAAGTGTTTTCTTTCATTTCTGAGAATACGTCATGTGTGTATCTTACTAAACCTGGCTTTTCAAAGAAGGCTATGTCTTGATCTAGGAAAGATTAAAGCCAAATGAAAATAGCACTGAGCTCCTGGCAGAATAGCTCACCAGCTGAGCATGTCCATGAGGTCACAAGTTCTGTGTATGTAATGGTTAGTCACTCGGTAAGGGGTCCAAGTCAAAGCTAAACCCTCTACCACAAACCCTGGAATGGAAAGGCCCTCATATTTATTCTTGTTGTAGTTGTTCATGGGGATCACTGGGTTATGGAATATGTCTCAAAATGGCAGAAATTATACCTCGGTGCCAAGCAGTAGTTCCTGATCTTTTAAAACTCAAATCTAGGCTGGGCGTGGTGGCTCACGCCTGTAATCCCAGCACTTTGGGAGGCTGAGGCGGGTGGATCACGAGGTCAGGAGTTCGAGACCATCCTGGATTACACGGTGAAACCCTGTCTCTACTAAAAATACAAAAAATTAGCCGAGCGTGGTGGCGGGCGCCTGTAGTCCCAGCTACTTGGGAGGCTGAGACATGAGAATGGCGTGAACTTGGGAGGGAACTTGGGAGGCGGAGCTTGCAGTGAGACGAGATCGCGCCACTGCGCTCCAGCTTGGGCAACAGAGTGAGACTCTGTCTCCAAAAAAAAAAAAAAAAGCAAACTCAGATCTATTTTACAGTAATAAATAAATGTTATGACCCCATCTAAGGAACTAAAGTCATTATGTTATTTCTGCAAAGTAGTTAGAAAATAAAGAAATGATTTTAGGTTTTAAAAAATCAACTTAATGCTGGGTGCAGTGGCTCATTTCTATAACCCTAGCACTTTGGGAGGCCGAGGTGGGAAATTGGTTGAGGTCAGGAGTTCAAGACCAGCCTGGGCAACAAAGGGAGACCTCAACTCTACAAAAAAAAAAAAAAAAAAAAAAAAAAAATAGGACCTGGTGCAGGGGCCCACTCCTGTAACCCCAACACTTTGGGGGGCCAAGATGGGCAAATCACCGGGGGGCAGGGGTTTAGAACAAACCCGGCCAAAATAGAGAAACCCCATCTCTACAAAAAAAAAAAAAAAAAAAAAAAGCCAAATATGGTGGCAGGCGCCTGTAGTCCCAGCTACTCAAGAGGCTGAGGTAGGAGAATCACTTGAACCTGGGAGGCAGAGGTTGCAATGAGCTGAGATCTCGCCACTGTACTCCAGCCTGGGCAACAGAGCAAGACTCCATCTCAGAAAAAAAAAAAAAAAAATTTAAAATTAGCCTGACGTGATGGTGGGTACCTATAGTCCCAGCTACTCAGGTGCCTGAGGCAGGAGGATTGCTTAGGCCCAGGAGGTTGAGGCTGTAGTGAGCTATGATCATGCCATTTCACTGGACGAGAGAGTGAAACTTTGTCTCAAAAAAAAAAAAAGTCAACTTATGAGAATTATGTTTTTAAAGATTATATTGAAGTATGTCTTAATATGTTCTGTAATAATACTTATAATGCATATAAACACCAGCTTTAACTTTTCCTTAAACGAATGACATATGCTACTTAATTTACTCTAAATAGATTATATAAAGAAGCATGATTTAGGGCCAGGCGCAGTGGCTCATACCTGTAATCCCAGCACTTTGGGAGGCCAAGGCTGGCGGATTACTTGAGCTCAGGAGTTTGAGATCAGCCTGGGCAACATGGTGAGACTCCGTCTCTACTAAAAATACAAAAAAAATAGCTGATGTGGTGGCATGCATCTGTGGTCCCAGCTGTTTGGGAGACTGAGGTGGGAGGATTGTTTGAGCCCAGGAGGCAGAGGTTGCAGTGAGCCAAGATTCCACCACTGCACTCCAGCCTGGGTGACAGAGCAAGACTGTGTCTCAAAAAAGAAAGAAAGAAAGAAAGAGAGAGAGAGAGAGAGAAAGAGAGAGAGAGAGAGAAAGCAAGCAAGCAAGCAAGCAGGACTTGACAAGTGCATATAAAAAATCACATTATATCTTGTTAGCTTTGGAGACCATATGTATATTAAAATGTAGATTTAGATTTAACTATTAATATGTTTTACAGCACCAAAAATAATGGCATTCACAATCTGATGGTTGGAATTCTTGCATTTTGTATGCTTAAAAAATGTAAATCTCTGATTTGATTATTTTTTGTTTTTCACTTCTCCAAGAAGAGAGAGAGTGATGGCTTTGTGCCTTCACTATATGGCAAATATCTATTTACACAGAGGTTCAGAAAGTGGGATTTGGAGTCCATTGTCTGAGTTTGAATCTGACCGTGCCACTTACCAGCTGTGTGACCTTGAGAAGTTACTTAAACTCCCTGTACCTTGTTTTCCTTGTCTAAAAAAGGGACACTAATAATGGTATCTATCTCATTGGGCTGTTGCAGGATTACACAAATTCACATTTGTGGGGGACTTGAAACAGGTTTTGGCATATGGGAAAGGCTCAGTAAATGTTAGCTGTGGTTTATTTCCACCTGGATATTCCACTCAACATTCCAAACCGAAGTTGTCAGTTACTTGCACTTTATGCACTTTCTATATAAACTAGTGTTACTATCAAGAACTTTATTACCCTAAAAGTCCATGATTCAATTTTTCTTCCACTTACCTCCCTCATCTAATCACCCAGCAAGTGCTGTTTCAGGTCTGGTTTCTCCAAGCCATTTGCTCTTCTCCCTCTCTTTGATCATTGCTTCTTCACTGGTCTTTCTTTTCTTTTCTTTTTGATGGAGGCTCACTCTTTCTTTCTTTCTTTCTTTTTGATGGAGTCTCACTCTGTCGCTCAGGCTGGAGTGCAGTGATGCTATCTCAGCTCACTACAACCTCTGCCTCCATCTCTGCCTCCCACGTTCAAGCGATCCTCCTGCCTCAGCCTCCCGAGTAGCTGGGACTACAGGCATGTGCTTCCACGCCTGGCTAATTTTTTGTTGTATTTTTAGTAGAGACGGGATTTCGCTATGTTGGTTAAGCTGGTCTTGAACTCCTGGCCTCAAGTGATCCTCCTGCCTCCACCTCCCAAAGTGCTAGGATTACAGGCATGAACCACCACGACCAGCCTTAATGGGTCTTTCTGTGTAATTCCTTGTTCTCCTAAATTAACTCCTTATGTAGCATAGCCCCTAGCTACAACCTAAGTCTGAATGAAGTCCTCTGTCCTCAGTGGTTCTCTATTGCCTCCAAGAGACATTCATGTTTCTTTTCTTTTCTTTTCTTTTTTTTTTTTTTTGAGACAGAGTTCTGCTCTTGTTGCCCAGGCTGGAGTGCAGTGGTGCGATCTCAGCTCACTACAACCTCTGCTTCCCGGGTTCAAGCGATTCTCCAGCCTCAGCCTCCTGCGTAGCTGGGATTACAGGTGCCTGCCACCACGCCTGGCTAATTTTTGTATTTTTAGTAGAGGTGGGGTTTCACCGTGTTGTCCAGGCTGCTCTCAAACTCCTGACCTTAGGTGATCCGCCTGCCTCGGCCTCCCAAAGTGCTGGGATTACAGGTGTGAGCCACCATGCCTGGCTGAGACATTCAGGTTTCTTAGCATAGAATGAACATAAGGTTCTCTGTGATCTGTGTCTTCCTCTCCCTCATTCATTCATTCAACAACTATTTACTGAGCACTCACTATGTATTAGCCACTCCTGCCCAGCGATTCTACTGAACACCGTGCTGCTTATAGTTTCTTGATCTTACATGCTTTTTCTTGTCAGTCTGTGATGGCTCACAAGTTATTCTCTGCTGGAATGCCTTTTCCTAAAGCCATTTAGTGTCTGAGCCAGGACTGGAATTAATATTTCCTGACTCTTCACCCAGTGCTCTCTGCCTACGTGAACTGTCACCACCATTCAGGATCAAGCACCTGTCCTGCATCGACCATGAGGTATGTAGGTACGTTAGCAGCCTTTCAGTAAATGCTCCCTGAAACAATGATGCTTTCTATGATGATAACTACATGTTTAGGGAAGTTTTACCAGTTCATATGGAAGTTATTGTGCAGCATGTTCACAGTTCTCTTCCCCTTAGTGAGTTTCAGCTTTTTTAAGCTTAGGCGTAGGAACTTATATGATCTTTTTAAAGAAAAAAAAAAAAAAAAAAAAAAAAGACTAGTCAAGTGCAGTTGTAAGGAGGGGAGAAAGAGGAGAACAAGCAGCTCCAACTGTAACTGACTGTGAACAATTAATTGAGAAAACTCCTATGATCTTTATTGTGAAATGTAGGTGGGGAAGTGCTGATTCTCATATTGTTCCAATGCACAGGTCTGGACAAAGGGGCCCTAAGGTACCTAGCTGTGTCCTCTCTTTTTTTGACCCAGATTTGACAGACTAGAGAAGCATAAGAATAAGCTTCTGGTGGTCCGCTCCCTTCTTCTCTTTCCTGGGCTTGCCGTGGGCCCACTAGCTTAACCAGTCACTCATACTTTTATTGATTCAATCTGCAAACATTCAGTGTTCATTTTGAACCAGGCCTTCTCCCAAATGATCTCTTATGAACCCGCAAGCCCCCTTTTTTTCTGTTTATTAATTTTTTTAATTTTTAATTTTTGTGGATACATAGTAGGTGTATATACTTATGGGTTACATGAAATATTTTGATATAAGCGTGCAATGTGTAATAATCACATCGGGGTATCCATCACCTCAAGTATTTATCCTTTGTGTTACAAACAATCCAATTATGCTCTTTTAGTTATTTAAAAATGTGCAATTAAATTATATTTGACTATAGTCTTCCTGTTGTGCTAGCAAATGCTAGATCTTTTTCATTCTTTGTATTTTTTTGTAACCATCCTTGCTATCCCCTTACCCCCACGTACCCTTCCCAGCCTCTGGTAACCATCCTTCTACTCTCTGTCTCCACAAGTTCAATTATTTAATTTTCAGCTCCCACAAATAAGTGAGAACATGTGAAGTTTGTCTTTCTGTGCTGGCTGTTTATTTCAAGACGAAGTCTCGCTATGTTGACCAGGCTGGTCTTGAATGCTTGGGTTCAAGTGATCCTCCTGCATTAGCCAGCTCCTAGCTTATAATCCTTTTCTTCAACCCCCACAAAGTTCCACTCATAGTGTGTAGGTTTGAGGTTCTTTCTCCTGGGTCTGGACTTTGTCTAACACTGAAGTCTGGCCACTCACTCCTATTTTCCTGCTCTTTTTTTGGTGCAAACTGATTTGCAGTTTTAAAGAAGCTTCTTAATTTCTGTTGCTCTTGCTCCCTTTGTAGGTGAATAAGCTTCCAGAACATCTCTTTTGAGAGCCTGGGCATAGACAGTGTGTGTGTTGGGAGATGATCCTGGTAAGGGTATCAGGAGTAGAATTTAGGGGCTTTATTTAAAAGTTAATTTGACCAAATCCAATGCTACACCCTGCTGGTAGCAGAAAAACAGGAGCAGAAACAAGGCATAGAATAAATTCTATAAGCATTTTAAAAAATCCCCTAAAGATTAGGAAAAACCCAAGCAGTTCTGGCTTCTGAGAAGAATGTATCTTGTGTGCCATTCAGTTGCCCTGCAAAGCTCTTGCTTGGAAAACACAACACCTGGTGTAAGAAGCCCTGGATTTAAATTTGCAGACCATCACTGTCTTTTTCTAGGAATAATTACCCTTTTATCTCTTGCCTCATCTCCAAAGGCCACCTGTGACAGTGACAGAGCAAAGCTGAAACTGCAAGAGGATTCATTATTTTAATTCTTTGTTTTTGAAAATGATCAGTTTACAGCTGGGTTCTCCCTGGTTCATAAGGGTAAATAGGGCTCTTGAAAGCTTTGAGCTGTTTTGGCTTTCCCCAGACAGCTGTCCTAGCTGGGGTGGACAGATGATGGTACTGGAACCCAGCCTGGAGCTGAGAGCTACTCTATCTGGGTCACTTGCTTTAGCTTCCTTCCATCCTCCTCCTACTCTCCTCCTCCCATGTCTTCCTTCCCCATCTTTATTCCTTCTCTGGGGTCTGGGTATTGTCCCTAGCTGTCTTGAAGCTACTCAAATAGGAGGCAATAGTAATGTGAGCATAAGCCATCAGTGGGGCTTGGAAAAGAATACCCCAAAGTGAAGGTATCAGAAGCAGCCACAGAAGCAAAGTTTTTCTCTGACTTTCCCCTGCCTTCCTGTCTCTCACCCTTTATTCTCCCTTGAGGCTAGCCGTAGAAGCTAGAATCCTTCCGCAAGGGGGGTCATGGAAACCATAACTGCTCTTCCCCAAAGTCAGCCAGAAAAGTTAAAAATATTACTCTAACCTTCCCAGGCCTTTCTGTGTAAGAGGGGCCATAAAGAAATTCTCTGACCTACCCAGTTTGGTAATAGGTCATAAGACTCCCGTTGCAGAAAGGGTCCGGCCCCATACTAGGAAGAAAGAAATGCTGCAGAGAGGCCAAGAAGAATCTGAGTCCACAGGGCTTACTAGTTTTCCCCACACAGTCTATTTCCTTTCGATTATTCCTTTTCTGTCCAGCCACAGTTCTACATGGCTGTCCATTCTTCATTGAACCTAAGCCATAAAAATGGACAGTTTTCCTTGTATCTCTGGGTCTTTATTCTGAAGGCTCTTGTGTCACATAAAACTGTGATCAAATAAATGTGTTAGGCTTTTGTCTTGTTGACCTGTCTTTTGTTATAGGTGTCAGCTGTAACCCCTATGATGGTGAGGAAAGGGATCACCTCCTTGCTGACCCTTTGTCCTCTTCTCAGGTGTTCTAGAGTCATAAGCCAGCCAGAATCCTCCCCGCCTCCTTGGGCCATCTTTCTGGCATCTCAGGGCCTTAACACGTCTCTGCTTGGGCTGGCGCATCCTTTCTCAAGCTTCAGTCATTTCCAAATCCTCTTCACAATTTTGAAAAATATACAAGTAATGCCCACACTATCAATTCTTTCATAATTTAATTTAATTTGACTCACTTAAAAAACTTAAATAAGCTTATTTTAAAAGGAGATTAATTATCATAAATGGAAGACTGCTGTGAAATAGAAGTTAACTGAATACAACAAAAGCAAAATAATAAATGACCAACTGTGTGCCATTTAGAATCATCTTTCAGACCACTTGGGGTTAAACTTTCTTTTGGAAAGTCCCCTGTGACAACCCTCAGGTTTCCTCCCCAGTCACAGAGGGTGGGGCGAAGGCAGCCTTCTCTCACTCTGGCAAGGACCTTTGGCTCCGTGTTCTCTCTGTGAATGACCTTAACCAACTTACTGGTTCCTGGGAAGTTTCTAAGCTATAGGAACAATGACCATCTCTTAGAGTTTCCATTAAGATTAAATGAGACAATACCTGTAAAGGGCCTACCATAGGCCTAATAATAGGAAGCCCTCAAGAAATGGGCCGGGTCTGCTGGCTCATGCCTGTTATCCCAGAACTTTGGGAGGATTACTTGAGCCCAGGAGTTTGAGATCAGCCTGGGCAACATAGTTATTTTTAATTAAAAAAACTTAAAAAAATTAGCCAGATGTGGGAGTATGCGCCTGTAGTCCTAGCTACTTGGGAGGCAAAGGTGGGAAGATTGCTTGAGCGCAGGAGGTTGAGGCTGCTGTGAGCCGTGATCACGCCACTGCACTCCAGCCTGGTGACAGAATGAGGCCCTGTCTCAAAAAAAAAAAAAAAAAAAAAAAAGAAAACAAGGAAGCACTCAAGAAACATTAATTCTTCACCTAATGCTTCCACTGTGGCAAGGAATAAAATTTGAATGAAAAGCCCTCTTGCTCTTGCCTTTGTGTTTGGCAATCTGCTAAGCTAGGCAATTTGGTCTTTAAAACAGCTATCCTCCTGCCCCATTTTACCAGTGATAAGACTTAAGGCTTACATTGGCTAATTGACTTTCTTAGGGTGCACAATTACTAATGGTAAAGCTAGGATTCAAAGCCATGTCTGTACACTTCCAAAATCCATGTACTTGCTGTTAATAATTAAGCTAAACTGATTTTTTAAAATATTAACCTTATTGAGGTATACTTTACATACACTTAAACAATCATTTAAACATATATTTGGATGAATTAAAAAAATGTTTATGGGCCGGGCGCGGTGGCTCAAGCCTGTAATCCCAGCACTTTGGGAGGCCGAGACGGGCGGATCACGAGGTCAGGAGATGGAGACCATCCTGGCTAATACGGAGAAACCTCGTCTCTACTAAAAAATACAAAAAAACTAGCCGGGCGAGGTGGCGGGCGCCTGTAGTCCCAGCTACTCGGGAGGCTGAGGCAGGAGAATGGCGTAAACCCAGGCGGTGGAGCTTGCAGTGAGCTGAGATCCGGCCACTGCACTCCAGCCTGGGTGACAGAGCGAGACTCCATCTCAAAAAAAAAAAAACCGTCAAAAAAAAAAAAAAAAAAAAAAGTTTATGGCCTGGCATGGTGGCTCATGCCTGAAATCCCAGCACTTTGGGAGGCTGAGGAGGGCAGATCACCTGAGATGGGGAGTTCGAGACTAGCCTGGCCGACATGGTGAAACCCCATCTCTACAAAAATACAAAAATTAGCCGGACATGATGGCAGGTGCCTATAATCCCAGCTACTCGGGAGGCTGAGGTGAGAGAATTGCTTGAGCCCAGGAGGCAGAGATTGTAGATTGCACCACTGCATTCCAGCCTGGGTGACAGAGCAAGACTCCGTCTCAAAAACAAAACAAAACAAAACAAAAAAGTTTATATTCATGTAACCACCAACACAAGATTTCACCTCCCAAGTTTCCATAGTGCTCTTTCCTGGCCATTCTTGTTGGCTATTCTCCTAAGTTTCTGTCCCATTATTGCATTGAGTCTATTTGGAGTGTATATTCAGGGCAACTTGAATCTATCCTTCCGGATTGCAGTCCTCAAATTTCGCCCAAATAAACTCTATACTTATACAAATTTTGCCTCAGTTTTTTCCTTTAGGTTGACACCATGGTATGGACAATTTTTCTTAACCTTTACTTATTAATAGGCATTTATTTTTCCAGTATCTCAGCCCTGTCAATTTCTCCTCATCTCCACTAAGGGAACTAGCATCCCTCACCTGGACAACTGCAGATCCTCTTAAGTTGGTCTCCCAGCCTCCTCTTTAGCCCCTTTCAACTTACTCTCCACTATGCAGGCAGAGTGATCTTTAAAAGTACACAACTGCTCAAGAATCTTCAACTTGCCCTAAAACTCTCCTTCCTAGTATAAAGATCAAAATCTACATTTTGGCCAGCCAGACCCTGCATGGGCTAGCCGCTTCCTACCTATGGCACCTGTCTTTTTTTTTTTTTTTTGAGACACAGTCTCACTGTTACCCAGGTTGCAGTGCAGTGGCATGATCTGCAACCTCTGCCTCCCAGCTTCAAGCAATTCTCCTGCCTCAGCCTCCCTAGTAGCTGGAATTACAGGCACACTCCACCACCACGCCTGGTTAATTTCTGTGGTTTTAGTAGAGATGAGGTTTCACCATATTGGCCAGGCTGGTCTTTTAACTCCTGTCCTCAAGTGATCTGCCTGCCTTGGCCTCCCAAAGGGTTGGAATTATAGGCATGAACCACAACGCCTGGCCTATGCCACCTGTCTTATCACTGCTTTGCTCAATGGTTCTTTGCTCTCCTGCTTGGCTGGCCTCTCTTAGGTTCTTCTTATGCATTTGCTTCTTACTGTTGCAAGTCTTAAGATTTTTGCAAGTGCAGTTTCCTTCAGATAAAAGGCTTTCCTCTTCCTAAGCCCGCTCACCCACTCTCTGCCCCGTCAGCTAACATCTACTTCTCTCCTCTTAACCTCAACAAACATCTCATTTCTTCAGGAAAGCCTTTTCAACCCCCGGGTTGGGTCTGATCATTTGTTTTCTTTTTTTTTTTTTCCCCCTGAGACAGAGTCTTGCTCTGTCGCCCAGGCTGGAGTGCACTGGTGTGATCTCGGCTCACTGCAACCTCTGCCTCCCGGATTCAAGTGATTCTCCTGCCTCAGCCTCCCGAGTAGCTGGGATTACAGGTGTGCACCACCACACCTGGCTAATTTTTATATTTTTAGTAAAGACGGGGTTTCACCTTGTTGGCCAGGTTGGTCTTGAACTCCTAACCTCGTGATCTACCAGCCTAGGCCTCCCAAAGTGCTGGAATTGCAGGTGTGAACCACTGTGCCTGGCCTGATCATTCGTTTTCTCAAAGAATTGTATTTCTTTTCTTCTTCAGAGTACTTTTCTCAGGTTATAATTTTGCCTTCTCTGGCAGGATTACCATGTAGCTTAATTTGTCGATATTTGCTTCAAAGACCTTAGGGATTCAGGCTGGCATGGCCTATGTCTTTTTCACATCCTGTTGACTCATAGCACATTTCTCAGCCCTTGGCACATATTAGCCAGAAAATAGAAGATGAATGAATGAATGAATGAACTCACCCTTAGATCTGCCAGTGTCCCCGACGAGCACTTCTAAAGTTCCACCTGTACCTAAAACTGTTGTTAACCTTTTGGAAGAAGGGCATTAAGAAAGGGGATTACATTTCTGGAGCATTTGTTTGGTGCTAGACTAGATGATTATCTTACTGTTGGTGTATGGAAAAAACAGGGATTTACTTCCCTATGGGCTTTGAACTTCAGAAAGGAGATTGCCTTCAGAGAGAGCTAAATTGCAAAACAAACATAAAAGGAATCAGATTATATAGGCAAATTACCTTAAAGGATGGAATGGCTTCTAGGTCCCAAGACTTGACTAATAGGCTTGAAGTTATTCACAGAGACAAAGAAAGAATGTGCCCTTCAGAAAGGAAATTAATTCGCCTGAGAGGAGGGCAAACTAAACTGTGCCTAAGGGGGGTTGGCTACAGAGCAAAGGCCCCGCCTCATCAGGCCCCAGTACAAACTCTTCAATTCCAATTCCTCTGGAGGTGGTTGACTCTGCCTGCTTTCTGGCTCTGCATTCATCAAGCAACCTAATTATACTCTGGCCTCCAGGGAGCAAATATAGCCATCAACTAACCTAGTCTCAGGCCTGCTTGGTGGGCTATATCTCCTTATAAATTAATAATTCAGCATTCTGTTTGGGAGGCCAAAGCAGGAGAATTGCTTAAAGCCAGGAGTTCGAGACCAGCTAGGGCAACAAGGTAAGATCCCATTTCTATAAAAAATGAAAAATAATTTGACATTTTAGTTTTATACATGGGCCTTGATGATGAGCCTGGTCAAGGGGAGTTTGTCCCGGAGAGATGGCTGTGTTCTCTACTTAAGCTTCCAAAGCTGTCCAGTGTGTGGGACACAATGTGGACAGCAGATAATTCACCCTAAAGTGCCCTGCTGTGGGGACTAGTGTTGGTTTCCCATTTTACAGATCAGTAAACTGACTGCTATTGGAAAGATGATTTAATATAATAGTTATTGCAGAATGTCTCCAATCTGTGGAATTTTAATGTGCTCTGGATTTATTACCAGGAATGCAAGAAGGGGATGATAGTAATGGACTAGTATTTAAATGTTTTGTATGGCCAGGCGCAGTGGCTCATGCCTGTAACCCCAGCACTTTGGGAGGCCAAGGCGGATGGATCACCTGAGGTCAGGATTTCGAGACCAGCCTGGCCAACATGGTGAAACCCCATCTCTACTAAAAATACAAAAATTAGCTGGGTGTGGTGGCATGCACCTGTAATCCCAGCTGCTCAGGAGGCTGAGGCGGGAGAATCGCTTGAACCTGGAAGGCGGAGGTTGCAGTGAGCTGAGATTGCACCATTGCACTCCAGCCTGGGCAATAAGAACAAAACTATATCTCATAAAAAAAAAAAAGAAAAAAAAATTTATATTAGAAATCCATAGTTGGAACTTTTTATGATCAGTTTAGGTGTTGACAAAAAGTGTTAAACTCTGTAAAATGTGTAAAGAGGTTTTGTTTTATTCTGAGCCAAATATAAGTGACCAAGGCTGGAGACCCAGTCTCAAGAGATCCTGAGAACATGTGCTCATGATGGCTGGGTTACAGCTTGATTTTTTACACTTTAGGGGGACAGGAGTTACAGGCAGACATCAATCAATACATGTAAAGTGTACATTGGTTTGGTCCAGAGAGGTGGGACAACTTGAAACAGAGTGGGGTGGTTCCAGGTCATAGGTGGATTCAAAGATTTTCTGACTGGCAATTGGCTGAAGGAATTAAGTCATTATCTAAAGAGCTGGAATCAATCAAAAGGAATGTTTGGGTTAAGACAAGGGGTTGTGGAGATCAAGGTTCTTATTATGTAGATGAAGTCTCCAGGTAGCAGGCTTCAAAGGGAATATATAGTAAATGTCTCTTATCAGACCCTAAAAGGTGTCAGACTATTTTTTAAAAATTATTTTTAATTTATTTTTTAGGTGCTGGACTTTTAATTTCTCCTGGATCAGGAAAAGACCTGAAAAGGGAAGAGGATTCTCTACAAAATGTAGATTTTTCCCCATAGGAGATAGCTTTGCAGGGCCATTTCAAAATATGTCAAAGAAATATATGTTGGGGTAAAATGCCAATTTGTTTCAGGGCCTGCTATCTGTCATGTGATGTTATACTAGAGTCAGGTTGGAATTTGGTATCTTATTGCTACAAAGAATCTGTTTTGTCAGTCTTGGGATCTCTATTTTAATGCCATTGCTGGTCAGTTGTACCTGAATTCCAAAGGGAGGAGAGTATCATGAGGCATATTCAACCCTCCTTCCCATCATGGCCTGAAGTAGTTTTTCAGGCTTATTTTGGAACCCCCTTGGCCAAGAGGAGGGATCCATTCAGTCAGTTGGGGGGCTTATAATTTTATTTTTGGTTTACATAGGCAAAGCACAATTTTGAATTACAAAGGGAGAGTTGTTTTCACAGTGACCTCTGAAAGATTCTCCCTGGGTGTGAAAGCTTGAAGGGATAACTCCTCCCTTCTCAGGCCCAGTCCCAAGGCTCAAGGCCACTTGCACCAGCAGTGTGCATCAGCAAGCTAGCAGAAGCAGGAAGAGAGCCATCCAGAAGACACCTGCCCTGGCTGGAAGACACCTACCCTGGCTGGAAGATGCATACTCCTGAAGATCGAGAAAGAGGCCGCCCAGGTACTACGTAGCAGTCACATAAGACTGGGACACTTCCTGTTTACAGAGGATTATAAAACCCCTGCCCCATCCTCATTTGATGCTGACGCCATTTTAGGCCTCAGCCTGCCTACACCCAGGCGCTTATTAAAACAGCATGTTTCTCCGCACCGCCTTGTGTTGTCTGTTGGTGTTCTCTCAGGGTTTGAACCGATACAAGAACCTTTCAACCTCTTTGCTTATTATAGAATAAAAAATAACTATCATGTGTAAAATATTTACAAAGTACCAGATATTACAGGTTCATTAGATATTAATTACTGCATCTCTAGCAAACAGACTTTCTATGTCTCAGTTTCCTAATGTAAAATGAAAATAAGAATGGCAAACAATTAAGCACTGACATTGTGCCAAACACTATTCTAAGTGCTTATGGTTAGTATTAGCTCATTAATTCTGGTAAATAACCTAGGAGGTAGATGCCATTGAAGCATCATTATACAGAAGAGGAATTTGCCCAGGATGATATAGTTAGCAAATGGGAAAGTTTTTGAAGTCAAACAGTGTAGCTCCAGAACTTATCCTCCTAAACACTTCATAAACTCATAGAATTAAATGAGTTAATGTACACAAAACACTTAGGACAAGGCCGAGCACAGTGGCTCATGCCTGTAATCCCAGTACTTTGGGAGGCTGAGGCAGGTGGATCACTTGACGTCGGGATTTTGAGAAGAGCCTGGCCAACATGGTGAAACCCAGGCTCTACTAAAAATACAAAAATTAGCTGGGCGTGGTGGTGCACACCTGTAATTCCAGCTACTCAGGAGGCTGAGGCAGAAGAATTGCTTGAACCCAGGAGGTGGATGTTTCAGTGAGCCGAGATCGCACCACTGTACTCCAGCCTGAGTGACAGAGACTCCGTCTCAAAAACAAAAATAAAAACAAAAACAAAACACTTAGGACAGCCTGCCACACCTTAAGTTTCAATAACTGTTGGCTGTTATTATCAATTTATTATTGTTCAAGTTTCTTGTCTTGGGAGAGTCAAAGTGGGATTGAAATCCCAGACCGTCTATCCAAGTTCTCCAGCCCTTTTCATTATCCTCTGCTACTATGTGCTTTTCCCTAGGAGAACCAAAGTCAAAAAACACAATTTGCAACTGCGTGCAGAAAAAAATTACGTGTTTTAAAGTTAACGTTTTTTCCTTTATGATTCTACCTCACCTCTATTATTTAGAATCTTTCCTCTTTATTCCCAGCACATTCCTGGATTGCTTCTCCACTGTTAGCTGTATGAAAAGTCATCTGTTTATAGGGACTGGGTGTTTTGAATCCTGTGAAAGCTTTGCCCAAATCTTAAGATATTTACACACAGTACTTTTATTGCTAATATCTAAGAAAAATGAAAAGTTAAACCTGTCAGGGAAGGCAAGATTTATAAGACTATTTACAGTCCTGGGAATCATATTCACTGCTGCTTGGAACTCAGAAGGCTGTAAGATCTGGGGAGACACTTTTATCATTTCCATGCTTCACAAGCCAAGGAGAGGAATAAGATTTTTTAGCTTATAGCTGATGCCTAAGATGGTTTATATCTAGAATGACAAGCCAGCCACAAAAGTAAATTGTCTCCAGGGGAATCATTGTCCTGGGCTCTTTAAAGGGCAAACTGTTTTTTAAGGAAACTAAGATTAGGACTTGAAAACAGATTGGAAACCAACTTCCAATTTTGTTGGCCAGATATGTGGGAGCTTTCTGTGGATGATACAAAATGACTTTTAGAGCATTAGTATTATGGAAGTATATTAGACTAGAAGCCTGCTTTTTCTTCTTCTTTTTTCTTTTTTTTTTGAGACGGAGTCTCGCTGTGTTGCCCAGGCTGGAGTGCAGTGGCGCCATCTCGGTTCACTGTAAGCTCCACCTCCCGGGTTCATACCATTCTCCTGCCTCAGCCTCCTGAGTAGCTGGGACCACAGATGCCCGTCACCACACCCGGCTAATTTTTGTATTTTTAGTAGAGATGGGGTTTCACCGTGTTAGCCAGGATGGTTTCAATTTCCTGACCTCGTGATTCCCCCCACCTTGGCCTCCCGAAGTGCTGGGATTACAGGTGTGAGCCACTGTGCCCTGTGAAGCCTGCTTTTTCAATAGTGATTTTTTTTTTTTTTTTGAGACGGAGTCTTGCTCTGTCGCCCAGGCTGGAGTGCAGTGGCCGGATCTCAGCTCACTGCAAGCTCCGCCTCCCGGGTTCACGCCATTCTCCTGCCTCAGCCTCCTGAGTAGCTGGGACTACAGGCGCCCGCCACCACACCCGGCTAGTTTTTTGTATTTTTTAGTAGATAAGGGGTTTCACTGTGTTAGCCAGGATGGTCTCGATCTCCTGACCTCATGATCCGCCCGTCTTGGCCTCCCAAAGTGCTGGGATTACAGGCTTGAGCCACCGCGCCCAGCTCAATAGTGATTTTTTTTTTCTTCATCAGTTAATTGATTGCTCATCTAGAAACATTACCAGCTATTGAGCTTGTTTCTGTCTTGGTATCTACATGACATTATTTTTCTTTATGGCTGTTTTATGCTTTGCTAGGATAAGGTTTAAGTGAATTATTCTGACATTAGGCATTTCTGTGGAATACTAATCTCACTATATATATGACAGTCATTCAAATTTTTCTGGCATTTTTGGGTGGATTCTTAGAAAGTTTCTAACAGATCAGAATTAAACAATTATGGCTTTGGTATAGACTTGGGTAGTTAGAAATTCACTGTTAAAAACCACTAATGAGAGCAAAAAAATCAGTAAGAAACCATATCCTAGGGACCATGGCTTGGAAGAGCAGTCAGTGGTTGCAGACGAGGAAGCTAATTTATCTTTTCCTGCTAATTGCTTTCAATTTTATTTTATTTTATTTCATTTTTTGAGACTAAGTTTTGCTTTTGTTGCTCAGGCTGGAGTGCAATGGTGTGGTCTCAGCTCACTGCAACCTCTAATTCCTGGCTTCAAGCGATTTTCCTGCCTCAGCCTCCTAAGTAGCTGGGATTACAGGCACCTGCCATCATGCCCAGCTCATTTTTGTATTTTTAGTAGAGATGGGGTTTCCCCATGTTGGCCAGGCTGTTCTCTATCTCCTGATCTCAGGTGATCCGCCCGCCTCAGCCTCCCAAAGTGCTGGGATTACAGGCGTGAGCCACCATCTCAATTTTAAAATTTAAAAATGCAAATGGTATGTCTGCCTCCCTTCTAAAGATGCTGGCAACACTTCGTTGTGCAGGATAATAGAGAATTATGTTTTATACCTAAACAAAGCAAGAGAAACTCACCCTTTACCCTTTGGCAAGCACTACAAATGTTCCCTTCTTTTACTCTCAGTATTCCAGTCCCTGGAATTCAAAGCAAAGAGGGGTTTGAGAGTGAGAGCCAGGTATGGTGAATCAGGCTACGGTTTCAAACTTCAAACTTTCCATGTGCTCCAGGCCTTTATAAAGGCTTTAATTACTTATTTTCAAATGTCACACATACAAAAAAACTGTTACCACAGATGCATGATAAAAGAATGGAAAATCTACAACTAGCAATTTGGATATTTCATATACGCACACACACATACACACAAGTGTGCGTTGTGAGAATGTTTACTGGGGAGAGGAAAGGGTGTGTGCTTAGGATCTGGGTTTGAGTCTTGGTGACATCACTTCTTAGTTATCTTATCTTGGGGAAGTTCCTTGGCCTTTCTGAACCTTGATTCTCATGTGTTAAATATTCCTACCCCACTTTTTTTTTTTTTATTTTCTTAAGGCAAGGTCTTGCTCTGTCACCTAGGCTGGGATACAATGGTGCCATCACGGCTGGGTACGAACAGTCCTCCTGCCTCAGCCTTGTGAGTAGCTGGGACTACAGGTGCACACCACCATGCCCGGCAATTTTTTTATTTTTATTTTTAAATTTTTTTGTAGAGATGGGGTCTTGCTCTGTTCATAAGGCTGGTCTTGAATTCCTGGCCTCAGGCAACCCTCCTGCCTTACAGGCATGAGCCACCATGCCTGGCTGTACTGCATATTTTTAAAAAGTAGAATTTAAATTAACTAATGAATATAAAAAGCCAGAACAGTGCCATGTTCTTGTATAAATTATGTATTGAAACAGTGTTTGATTGTTTTGTAGTCTGTTTGTAGAATGAATGAAATGAGGGTCTTGTGTTAAGATGTTGATGATACCTCTGACTAGAATTATAGACAACCTGTTTAAAGCCTCAGATTTCTGCCAACTAGTCCTAAAAATGAAAGCACAGTGAATAAAAGATAGATCATGTGTTGATCTTTCTGGCCAATGTGGAAACATAAGTTTTAAAAATGAGATACATTTTACATACAGGAAAATGAACCGATTTTAAGTGAATTTGTCAACAAATTTGGACAAATGATACACTCATGTGATTCTCACCCAAGTCAAGATATGTATAGAACATTTCCTTCACCTTGAAAGTTCCTTCATGTCACTTTGTGGTCAATACCTGCCTTTTGCAGAAGCAACCATTGTTCTGGTTTCTGTCACTAGTTATGCCTGTTCCTAAACTTTATACACATGGGATAATATAGAATATACTCTTTTGTTTCTGGGTTCTTTCAACAAAGCTGATGATTTTGAGATGTATCCATAATGTTCTGCGTATCAGTAGTTTGTTCCTTTCTATCGCTGAGTGTTTGTTATCTCATTGTATGAACATATCACACTTTCTAATCCATTCTCTTGTTGCTGGACACTTGGGTCTATTATGAATAGATCTGCTGTAAACACTCTTGCCCAAGTCTTTTGTTTGACTTAATTTCATTTCTCTAAGTACACACCAGTTTGCTCTTGCTGCTCCACATCTTCACCAACACTTGGTATTGTTAGTTTTTTTTTGAGATGGAGTCTCGCTCTGTCCCCCAGGCTGGAATGCAGTGGTGCGATCTCGGCTCACTGCAGCCTCCGCCCCCCAGGTTCAAGCGATTCTCCTGGTTCAGCCTCCTGAGTAGCTGGGATTATAGGTGTGCGCCACCACGCCTGGCTAATTTTTGTATTTTTATTTATTTATTTATTTTTTGAGACAGAGTCTTACTCTGTTACCCAGGCTGGAGTGCAATGGCACAGTCTTGGCTCACTGCAACCTCTGTCTCCTAGGTCCAAGTGCCTCAGCCTCCCAAGTAGCTGGGATTATAGGCATGTGCCACCATGCCCAGCTACTTTTTATATTTTTAGTAAAGACAGGGTTTTGCCATGTTGGCCAAGCTGGTCTTGAACTCCTGACCTCAGGTGATTTGCCCGCCACCTCAGCCTCCCGAGGTGCTGGGATTACAGGCGTGAGCCACCCCTCCTAGCTGATATTGTTAGTTTTTAAAATTTTAGTTACTCTGAAAACAAAAATCTTTACCACCTGATTAAGCCCAAGTGATTTGCAGCAGTTATTCTTTACTATCCTTTTTTTTTTTAAGATGGAGTTTAGCTCTTGTCACCCAGGCTGGAGTGCAATGGCACAATCTCGGCTCACTGCAACCTCCACCTCCCAGGTTCAAGCAATTCTCCTGCCTCAGCCCCTGAGTAGCCAGGATTACAGGAACACACCACCATGCCCGAATAATTTTTGTATTTTTGTTTAGTAGAGATGGCATTTCACCATGTTGGCTAGGCTGGTCTTGTACTCCTGACCTCAGGTAATCCACCTGCCTCAGCCTCCCAGAGTTCTGGGATTACAGGCGTGAGCCACCATGCCTGGCCTTCTTTACTATCTTGATTATTGTTAACTATATAGTAAGACTTGAAATCAGAGCCAGGTGTGGTAGTATGTGCTTATAGTCCTAGCTACACAGGAGGCTGAAGCAGGAAGATTGCCTGAGTTCAGGAGCCCAGGTGCAGTGAGCTATGATCATGCCACTCATTCCAGCCTGGGCGATAGAAAGAGATTCTGTCTCTAAAAAAAATTAAAAAGAAAAAAAAACCTTGAAATTAGGTAGTATGAGGCAGCTAATATTCTTTTCCAAAGTTGTTTTGGTTATCCTACTTCCTTTGCTTTTTCTTATACATTTTAGAATCAGCTTGTCAATTTCTGCAAAAATGTCTAGTGGAATTTTGATTGCGATTGCATTGAATCTATAGATCTATTTAGGGAGGACTGATATTTTAACATATTGTGACTTCCAATCCATGAACCCAGTGTATCCCTCCATTTGTTTATTTTTTTTCCCTACCATGCAAGAAATGTCAACTGCAGTTGAGCAGAAAAATACCCTACTTGAAGTCTGCAAAGTCGAAATGATCTCTGGTTCTGCAAAGTATGGGACAAAATCCAATGATTCAACTTAATTTAATTTCTTTAAGGTCAACTTAATTTCTTCAGGTATTTATCTTCAGTACATTTAAATAATCATTTTTAGAAAGGTCCTGATGGTTTAACACTTCCTAGAGTCTTAAAATGACCTTTCTCTCTATCTTAAGAATTGAGGCCTGGAAAGGTTGTTTGTCTTGTTTGTTTATAAATGATTCCACCAGTTACTAATGAGAAAATACTTGGAAACACTATTTGTTTCCACAAGAAACTTGACCTTTTAGTTTAAAAATACCATCTTAACTTCATCAAATTATAGTTGTATACTAACTTATTTTTATTTTATTGTAATCTGTAAAATTTACATTTATTGCCTAAACATTGATTTTCAGTCTAAGAGGGTTATTAGTCACGAAAGTAAGATGTATTCTCAGCCTTCTTAAACACAATTCTAGTATGTTCTAGGTATTCAAAACACGTTAAATAAAATAGAAACAAGAACAGTTGCCATAAAAAAAAACTTTTACCACTAAAAGTTATCTTTTTGAATAAAAAACGATTGACAGATTTTTGATAATTAGAGAACTGAGGTGGTAGTTTGAATTTTTTTTCTGCTTTTATGGAAGAAACTGTGAAAATTTCCATAAAAGTTTACGTATCTGTTTGTTTTTTTTTTTTTTTTTTGAGACAGAGTCTCGCTCTGTTGCCCAGGCTGGAGTGTAATGGTATGATCTTGGCTCACTGCAACCTCTGCCTCCTGGGTTCAAGTGATTCTCCTGCCTCAGCCTCTAGAGCACCTGGGATTACAGGCGTGCACCACCATGTGCAGCTAATTTTTGTGTTTTCAGTAGATACAGGGTTTCTCCATGTTGGCCAGGCTGGTTTCAAACTCTTGACCTCAGGTGATCCGCCCATCTCAGCCTCGCAAAATGTTGGGATTACAGGCGGGAGCCACCACGCCCGGCCATATCTGTGTGTTTTTAAGGAACTTTCTAGTTAAAAGCTTTCTTCCTTCTGTGAATTAACTTTAGGAGAAGATACTTTTAATTGAAGTTTCAAAGACATGTTTTTCTTATTTTTGAGATTGAGTCTCACTCTGTTGCCCAGGCTAGAATGCAATGGTTCAATCTCGGCCCACTGCAACCTCCGCCTCCCAGGTTCAAGTGATTCTGCCACCTCAGCCTGCCAAATAGCTGAGACTACAGGTGCCTGCCACCACACCCAGATAGTTTTTGTAATTTTAGTAGAGATGGGGTTTTGCCATGTTCGCCAGGCTGGTCTTGAACTCCTGACCTCAAGTGATCTGCCTGCCTCAGCCTCCCAAAGTGCTGAGATTACTGGTGAGAGCCACCACACCTGGCCTCAAGGACATATTTTTTTTTTCTTTACTTTTTTGAGACAGAATCTCACTCTTTTGCCCAGGTTGGAGTGCAATGGCATGATCTCAGTTCACTGCAACCTCCGCCTCCCTGGTTCAAGTGATTCTCTTGCCTCAGTCTCCCGAGTAGCTGTGATTACAGGCATGTGCCACCACACCTGGCTAATTTTTGTATTTTTAGTAGAGACGGGGTTTTGCCATGTTGGTCTGGCTGGTCTCAAACTCCTGACCTCAGGTGACCCGCCCTTTTCGCCCTTCCCAAGGGCTGGGATTACAGGAATGAGCCACCACGCCCGGCCTTTAGGACATATTTTTCTTAATCTGAGTCTAGTACAATTAAGTATAGAATATGAGAACTTTAAAAAAAATTTTTAAATTCAGAGTAGCAGTTAGCAAACTATTTCTGTAAAGATAATAAACATATTGGGCTTTGGGAGCCACATGGTCTCTGTTATGACTACTCATGGTAGAGATCATACACCAAAGCCAGCCTCAGAGGACACGTAAATGAGTAGGTATGGTTTTGCTCCAATGGAACTTTTTGACTAACACAAACAAGGGGCCAGATTTGACTTCTCTGATTTATAAGGTTCTGGGGGAGTGAGCTATTATAAAGATTTTGGTAAAGGAAAACCATTCACCATTTACAGGAGAGCTCTCTCATGTCTTTTCAGGAAGCCTCAAAGTTAAACTCATCTTGAACCGAGGGTTAGTTGTCCATACAGCTCCAGCTGTGCCCCAAATTATCTGAGTGAGTTGGGAGAATTTGCTTGATACTTTATGCTTCTATTTCTTAATTTGTTTATTCTTTTTCTTTAAATTTCTTTGAAATATTAAAAAAGATTTCTTATTGGGCAGCCTCTTGAGCCAGAGTAGGTTCAGAGACTCCCAATTTCTTAATTTACAAAAGGAGGATGATGATAGATTTGCCTCAAATGGCTGTTATGAGGATTAAATGGGTCAATGTGAATAAAGTGCTTAGAGTGCTGCCTGCCATGTAAGTTTTATGGAAGTGTTAGCTGATATTATTAGTAATCCATAATGAAAACAGAAATTAATCAAACTTTAATTTCAAGCATCTTTTATAAATTGAACAAAGGTTGGTGCTATCTTTGGGAGGCTGAGGCAAGCAGATCACTTGAGGTCAGGAGTTCGAGACCAGCCTGGCCAACATGGTAAAACCCCCATCTCTACTTAAAAAAATACAAAAATTAGCAGGGCATGGTGATATGCACCTGCAATCCCAGCTACTTGGGAAGCTGACACAGGAGAATCTCTTGAGCCCAGGAGGTGGAGGCTACAGTGAGCTGGGATTGTGCCACTGCACTGCAACCTGGGCGATAGAATGAGACTCTGTCTCAATAAAAAAAAAAAAAAAACCCAAAAAGACAAATCCCAAAATAGGTTGTTGTTATGATCTGAATGTTTCTGTTCCCCTAGATTCATATGCTGAAACCTAATCCCCAATGTGAAGTATAAGAAGGTGGGGTCTTTGGGAGGTGATTAGGTTTTGAGAACAGAGCCATAGTGAATGGGATTAGCACCCTTATGAAAGAGGCCCCAGAAAGCTCCCTCACCCCTTCTTCCCCGTGGGGTTATAGCAAAAAGGAAGCAGTTTATGAACTAGGAAGTGGGCCCTCACTAGAAACAAAATCTGCCAGTACCTTGATCTTGGACTTCTCAACCTCCAGACCTGGGGGAAATAAATTTCTGTTGTTTATTAACCACTCCGCTTATGGCATTTTATTATAGAAGTTCAAATAGACTAAGACAGCTGGAAAAATAATTTTTAGAATTAATATGTGGGAAAGTAAAAGTAAACCGATCCAGCAACCCAGGCCATGCTTCTCTGTGGCAGCAATCGACTGATTAACGACTGCCTGCGTCCACAGAGCATTTGTGTTCCAGCCTCTACACCCCCACCTAGCACAGTTTCTTGTTTTTCTCATCTGCCTGACTTCTGTAGGCATTTGGGTTTCTGACCCTCAATCTAGACAGACATACATTAAATCTCATTGGTATTTAATAGCCCAGGCCAGATTAGGAACCTTGGTGGTCCTCGCATGGAGAAGAATATGATGTCTGTCTTCCAATCCCTACCTTCACCTGGCTTCTGGGTATTAAAACTAAAAACAATATTTAAACTATACAAAAGTTCAGGCCAGTCCAATATAGTTCAGGTTTTTTTCCCTCAATGCGATTTTCAGCATGTGTTTTGGGAAGCAGGGAATTCTTTCCGAAGTAATTTTTTGGGTGCTGCTTTGCTGATGTCTAACTATGGGCTCAGTCTGTCTCTGGGGGCATCCTGGACACTTCCTTCCCTCCGACTTGCAGCATTTCTTTTTGCCTGGATTTCCTTGTACTCTTGCTCTGCATCCTCAGTCTGGAGTGTAATCCGAGCCCCAGCCTGTGTGACTGCAGCTGGGATACTCTTTGTTACTTTCAATTCCCTCTCTTCCCAGGTCATAGGAGCTGTTCTCCCTACCCATCTGCAGCACTAGATGCCAGACTTATGGCTGCAAAAATAATTACAAGTCCCTTGGGCAAATGGGGCCAGGGCTCTGATATATTATATTAGCACAGGAGCTGAGCTAGATGGTTGTGCAGGTCAAAGTCTGCAGTGACTGGTTATGAGAGTGTCCCAAGAAGGCTTTGAATTTGATCATGCCTAAGGCTAGAGTCTTTGCACCTGTTAGGGATCATTCCCATTCTCCAGATAAGGACACTGATGATCTCTCAGTAAATGGTAGAGTCTGCCTTTGAACCCTGGTCTGTGTGGTTGGTTTTGATGCTTTGTTGGGGGATGGAACATGGACAATCATTCTTGCCTGTGAAGACAGAATAGATCATAGAGAAGACTGCATACTTGCTCAGCAGGCTGTCCTTGCTAGCTTTGTCAGGACAATGGTTAGTAACATGAGTCCTTTGGACTGTGATAAGGAAGAAGACATTTAAGGGTAACAGGTAAGATCTCTGAGTGCTTCTTTATTACTCTTTCCCCTGACTTCTACTTGAGAAGTGTCCTCAGATTAGATTTCCTTTTCATTTTGTTTTCAACCTAGATTCTTGCAGAAAGAAGCAAACATAAGCAATCCTCTTGTTCTTGTTTCAACATGAAATGACAGTCATCAAACTGTAGGCTCCAGAGAAGCAGATTCCAAATCTGAAAGTTGTTAGCATGTTAGTCTGTTTGGGTAACTTAATTTACCTGGAGGAATCCTCCTGAAATTTTCTTGAGCTGATTTTCCCATCATGATGAACACAGGGCCTTAAATGAAGACTTTTTGAGCAGAGGAGGAAAAACAAGAAAGGCATACAAGTGTGTGTGGGTGGCCCTATCCTAGGGTCACATTGCAGAACCTCCTATGCATGGTGTTGTCTCTTTACCTCTGTGCATTCTCTGTGGACTGTAAGCTTCTCAAAGTCAGGGACTGCTGTCAGGGACTACTGTCTTCTTAATCTTTGCATCCTCCTCACCTAGCACAGTGCCTGGCATACAGCAGGTGGCCAGGGATATTAAGGACAAATGAATGCATGCATGAAAGGTAAAGAAGCATAGAGGGATGAGAAGCAGAAGAAAAGGTCTATGGGCAGAAGCATTTTGGGGGCATCTAGGGAGGCAGTGCTAGTGAATAGTGGGCCCTGGAGTCAGACTGCTCAAGATGACTTCCTGGCCCCACCTCCCGTCACTGCATAACCTTGGACAAAGTGCTCGACCTCTCCAGGCTCCATTTAAAAAATTCCTGTAAAGACTGGATGTGGTGGCTCACTCCTGTAATCCCAGCACTTTGGGAGGCCAAGGTGGGCAGATCACGAGGTCAAGAGATCGAGACCACCCTGGCTAACACGGGGACACTCCATCTCTACTAAAAATACAAAAATTAGCTGGGTGTGGTGGTGCACACCTGTAGTCCTAGCTACTCGGGAAGTTGAGGCAGGAGAATCACTTGAACCCGGGAGGCAGAGGTTGCAGTGAGCAGAGATCATGTCACTGCACTCCAGCCTGGCAACAGAGTGAGACTCAGTCTCAAAAAAAAAAAAAAAAAAAAAAAAAAGTCTGTAAAATGCTGAGAAGATAGATTGTGATGGTCTTCATCTTACAGGACTGTTACGAGATATTTATTGGGTTACATGAGGTATTTATTGTGTCCTGGCTTGGATAGGGCATCATATGCCTAGGAGGCAGTCTAGATTTTTGAGTATAAATGTGTAAGTTATATTGAGTCAGAGATCTTAGAAGACTTTGATAGATGGCATTGAGGCTAGAAAAGTCCAAGACAGGTTGGGTGCGGTGCCTCACGCCTATAATCCTAGCATTTTGGGAGGTTGAGGCGGGCGGATCACCTGAGGTCAGGAGTTTGAGAAAAGCTTGGCCAACAGGGTGAAACCCCATCTCTACTAAAAATACAAAATATTAGCCGGGCGTGGTGGGGAGCACCTGTAATCTCAGCTACTCAGGAGGCTGAGGCAGGAGAACAGCTTGAACCCAAGAGACAGAGGTTGCAGGGAGCCGAGACTGTGCCATTGCACTCCAGCCTGGGCAACAACAGTGAAACTTTATTTAAAAAAAAAAAAAAAAAAAAAAAAAAAAGTCCAAGACAGATTGGTGCGGCAGAGAGGGAAAAATTAAAAAAGGAAAGTCCAAGATATGTGAGGATATTGCATTCTGAAAAAGAGGTCAAAAATGGCTAGAAAAAGTTAAAGGTAGGAATTAAATAAAATTCTGATGGAACTGGCAGGGGAAAATGAGGGAATTGAGTGGTTAGGCAGCCCTTTGTCCTGAGCATATAAAATTTCCCACAGCAAGCAATGGGGCATTTCCTTCAGATGACTTAGGGGCTTTTGGTTGGTCTGATGCTTTTTTGTTGTTGTTCTTAAGGAAAATAGATGCCATCTTAAGTCTTTTAGAAAACTGGTTAACCGATAGGTACATTTTAATGCCATTTTTAAAATTTTAAGTTATTCTGAGTTTGAGAGTCATTTTTATTTCTTTCCATGAACCTTCCTGCAGTGGACAAGACAGGGGTAGGACTTTTCCAACCCTATCTTTAGATCTGTTGCTTAATACTATGTACCTGTTTTTCATTTCTAATTCCTCATTTTTGACTACATAATACATTCACATAATTCAAGAATCAACCCAGCCAGGTGTGATGGCTCATGCCTGTAATACCAGCACTTTGGGAGGCCGAGGTGGGCAGATCACTTGAGGTCAGGAGTTCAAAACCAGCCTGGCCAACATGGCGAAACCCCATCTCTACTAAAAATATAAAAATTAGCTGGG
>NC_045443.1:90682878-90701810 GCF_002776525.5 Piliocolobus tephrosceles | reverse complement strand
TTTAAATGTCTTGTTACGAGCAATGCAGCAATGTAACCCTATACACACAGCCATTTTATGTTTGCAGGTATGTAAGATGTTCTGCAGATATCCCTCAGAAGTGAGATTTTTGTACCAAGGATACACATACTTGTAATTTTGATTGACTTTGCCAAATTGCCCTCCTAAGGGACACATCATTTCACATTCCAGGTATGAGCCTGCCTGTGCCCCGCTCCCTCCCCAGCCTCCTGATACGACATGTCGTCACATTTGCCAGGCTAAGAGGTAAAATATGTTCTCAGCATGGCTTTAACTTGTGTTCTTATTATGACTGGAGTCGATGTGACTAAGTACGTGCAATTAGGAGCCATTTGTATTTCTTTTATTTCATGAATTGTGCACTTATGTCACTTGCTTATTTTTAAAAATTATTTTACACTTTTTGTTGTTTGAGTTCTAAAATACTCAGAACATTCATTTGTCAATTATTTGCTGATCAACTATGTTGCACCAGGCTCCACAAAGGCACAGACTAGATAGAAATGAATAGGATGCTGCCCCCGCCTTCCAGAAGCTCACAGTCTAATGAGGAAGTCTTGCTCTGTCACCCAGGCTGGAGTCCACTGGTGCTATCTCTGCTCACTGCAACCTCTGCCCTCCTGGGTTCAAGTGATCCTCCTGCCTCAGTCTCTCAAGTAGCTGGGATTGCAGGTGCCCACCACCATGCCCGGCTAATTTTTGTATTTTCAGTAGAAGCAAGGTTTCACCATGTTGGCCAGTCTGGTCTCTAACTCCTGAGCTCAAGTGATCCATCCGCCTTGGCCTCCCAAAGTGCTGGGATTATAGGCATGAGCCACTTTGCCTGGCCTTTTTTTTTTTCCCCCTAACAAAAGAGAAAAACGTGCATGTCTCTATCTAGATCTAGGTCTATATGTAGGTCTAGATAGAGATTGAGATAAATGAGTTCTCCATTAGACTGTGAGCTTCCGGATCTGCTTTCTTTGAAATCTAGATCTAGATACAGACAGAAAGAAACAATACAGCTACAGAGCATTAAAGGTGTATGGAAGGTATCACGGGCCCAGCAAGGTGGCAAAGGCCCTAGCCAAGTTGAGGTGGGCCTAGAAGTCTGAGCGGACACTTTCTAGGCCGATCGGGAAGTGAAGAGCAGTCCAGGCTGAAGACGTCATAGGGCTCTCCATTCCCTGGGTCCTTAGTGCCGCTCTCTGACCCTGGCAGTCCTCCCCACCTCCTGCTTCAGTGCCTGTCACTTTGTGAGTGCTAAATACGTGTTCCCTGAGTGCAGTAACTGAAGAAGAGTCTGACGTAAGAGCCCTGTTGAGGTGTGAGAAGGCAGGGGCGGTGGCATGGGCAAGGTCGTCCTCAGGGGTGGACGGTGGCAGCATCCTGTTCTTTCTCAACCCCTCCCCTCCTGGCAGGGATCTTGGAACCTTCTTTGACTCTCCTGTGTTCAAGGAGCTGACCTGTCTCACTTGGGTTCTGGCTCCCTTCTCTTTCCTTCTGGTTCCCTTACTTCAGTTAAACCCTTTGTTTCACTGCTTTCATCCCGCTGCTCCCCTCAGTTTCTCTCTCTGTCTCTCTCTGGTGACTGGCATCTTTGCCTCATTCCTCAGACCAGTATGCTAGAGATAATCTTCATGTTATTTGTCTGAAAGTTGAAGTCTTGCCTTACTCCCACCCCACAACACTCTCTGTCTCTCTGTCTCGGTGTCTCTTTCTCCAAACTCAAAAAGATAGATGTGATGTTAGTTTGCTAGGGCTGCTTAACAAAGTACCACACACTGGGTGGCTTAAAACAACAGACACTTGGCCGGGCGCGGTGGCTCAAGCCTGTAATCCCAGCACTTTGGGAGGCCGAGACGGGCGGATCACGAGGTCAGGAGTTCGAACCATCCTGGCTAACACGGTGAAACCCCGTCTCTACTAAAAAATACAAAAAGCTAGCCGGGCGAGGTGGCTGGCGCCTGTAGTCCCAGCTACTTGGGAGGCTGAGGCAGGAGAATGGCGTAAACCTGGGAGGCGGAGCTTGCAGTGAGCTGAGATCCGGCCACTGCACTCCAGCCCGGGCGACAGAGCGAGACTCCGTCTCAAAAAAAAAAAAAAAAAAAACAGACACTTACTCCCTCACAATTCTGAAGGCTAGAAGTCCAAAATCAAGGGGTTGGCATGACACGCTGTCACAGGCTGTAGGGGAGGACCCTTCCGGGCCTCTTCCCAGCTTCCGGGGGCTGCGCAATCCTTGGTCTTCCTTCACTTAGGCAACACAACTCCAACTCCCTCCTCCGCCTTCACTCTGCCATCTTCCTCCTGTGAGGATCCATGGCCAAATCTCCCTCTCCGAATAAAACACCAGTCATTTCATTAGGGTTCACCTGAACCAAATAAATCATTTTAACTCGATTATATCTGTAAAGACCCTGTTTCCAAATACGTTCACAATTACAGGTACTGGACTGCGGGTTCAGACTTTAAGGTATCTTTTTTGGAGTCACATTCCTACCAATAACAGATGCCCTACAATTGTATCTTGTTTGGCACTTTTCAGAGTTACACTCAATCCCCGTGGGAAGCAGTTCTATAATATCTGGCCAAGAGCACACATTTTGGTGCAGATCTGAGTGGAGGTCCTGCCTCTTCTTTTGGACAACTGACTTCAGCTCTCTCAACTCCAGTTCTCACATATATAAAGTGGGAAAAGTAGGCCTACCTGCCCCATGGTTGCTACATGTGAGGTATTTAGCACAGGACCTGGCACATCGGGCATACTCCGTAGAACAATAGGCCTCCTAGTTACGTAAGCAGACCCTTTTCTTTTTTTCCTTCTGCCCTTGCACATAGTTGCATGGATTTAGAGCAGAGAATGTCATTGGACTTGTGAGTCCCACCTGAATACTCACATACACAGGCCGACCCACTGTTACCACCTTAATCCCTCTGGACTAGAAGATGTCAAGTCAACTCAAGATTTATTTGTGAGACAAGTTGAGCTTTCTTTTTCCTGTGTCCCTCCTTGTCTCAGTCCCATCTGTTTGCCAAGCTTAATGTGGCATAGGGGAAATGCTAAGAAAACAAACTTTTGCCATCCTCAGTGGGGTGTTCCTCTGCACACAGCTCCCTCCTCCCCTCTCCACTTTCTGTTTCTTTTGTAAACAGCCAAATTCCACCCCCTCCCAGGGTGGGACAGAAGTCCCCTGGCTTGAGTTTCTGCTGATTTCATGCTCTTTGATGCTGGCATGGCTCTGAAGTAGCGGCTGGTAAAGAGAAACCACCATTTGTTGTTGGAAAAAAAAAAAAAGAAAAAAGAAAAGAAAAGAAAAAGAGAAAAACCCCGCTCTTTTATCTCTGTCCCCCTCTAAATTGCGGAAAGGTGGTATTGTGGAGAGACAGAACAAGTGGGATTTTATCTTCCTGCCCCTGCCAGGTAGCCACGTGAACATCAAAGCTCTCAGGGCCCTCGGAGTGGTGGGAGGGAGATAATGTGAGCAGAGACAAAGGTGCTCCCAGGGAGTTGGGCTGCTTTTGATGGTGGCTGGGCAGGAAGAGCAGGAGCTCCAAGTTTTAGCATGGACAGGGAGGCTCTAAGAGGCCTGAAGTGAAATTGATGACACCACTCTGTGGTGTTCGGAACAAGATGCTCTCTTTCCATTCAAAATGCTGGCTGCTGGCTGGGCGTGGTGGCTACGCCTGTAATCCCAGCACTTTGGGAGGCCGAGGTGGGCAGATCACCTGAGGGCAGGAGTTCAAGACCAGCCTGACCAACATGGTGAAACCCTGTCTACAAAAATACAAAAATTAGCCGGGCATGATGGCGGGTGCCTGTAATCCTAGCTACTAGGGAGGCTGAGGCAGGAGAATCGCTTGAACCTGGGAGGCAGAGGTTGCAGTGAGCCTAGATTGTGCCATTGCCCTCCAGCCTGGGCGACAGATCTAGACTCCATCTAAAAAAAAAAACAAAAAACAAAAAACGAAAAACAAACAAAAACAAAAACAAAATACTGGCTGTCTACTGAATAGGGTAACAATGAGAGGCATGATAATATTAATAATTGCCATAGCCATCATTCTTTTTCTGGGCATGCAGAAGAACTTTATTTATTTATTTATTTTTTGTTTATTTATTTTTTGAGGCGGAGTCTCACTCTGTCGCCCGGACTGGAGTGCAGTGGCCGGATCTCAGCTCACTGCAAGCTCCGCCTCCCGGGGTTACGCCATTCTCCTGCCTCAGCCTCCCAAGTAGCTGGGATTACAGGCGCCCGCCACCTCACCCAGCTAGTTTTTGTATTTTTAGTAGAGACGGGGTTTCACCATGTTAGCCAGGATGGTCTCGATCTCCTGACCTCGTGATCCGCCCGTCTCGGCCTCCCAAAGTGCTGGGATTACAGGCTTGAGCCACCGCGCCCGGCCCAGAAGAACTTTACATACATAGTTTCACTGAGTCTTCATTGCAACCTTATGTTATAGTAATTGCTATCTTCATTCTGCATAGAGAAAAGGAGCCCTAAAGAGGCCCTGAGGTCACACAGAAGCAGGATTTAAACCCAGGTCTGCTGACACCAAAGTTTTCTCTTAACCACTAAGCTCTATGGTCTAAGAAATGTTTCTTTTCTCTTGAGCCTAGGAGGTGGAGTTTGCATTCAGCTGAGATTGTGCCATTGCGCTCCAGCCTGGGCTGCAGAGTGAGACCCTGTCTCGCACACAAAAAGGAAAGTTTTCTTTTTTTCAACTTTTTCAGTTGAAATACACATAACACAAAATTTACCATTGTAACCATTTTAAATTGTACAGTTCAGTGGTATTGAATACATTCATAATATTGTATATCCATCACCAACATCCATCTTCAGAACCCTTTTCATCTTGTAACTGAAACTCTATACTCATTAAAAAATATTCTGGGCATGGTGGCTCATGCTTGTAATTCCAGCACTTTGGGAGGCCAAGGTGGGAGGATTGCTTGAGCCAGGAGGTTGAGGCTGCAGTGAGCCGTGATTGAGCTATTGCAGTCCAGCTTGGGTGAAAGAGTGAGACACTGTCTAAAAAAAAAAAAAAAAAAAAACGGGAAAAGAAATAGCTCCCCATTCCTCCTTCTCCCCAGTCCCTGGCGATCACCATTTCACTTTGTCTCTCTGATTTTGACTACTCTAAGTGTCTCATATAAGTGGAATTATACAGTATTTGTCATTTTGTAACAGGACTACTTTACTTAGCATAATGTCCTCAAAGTTCATCTGTGGTGTGGTATATGTCAGAATTTCATTCTTTTTTAAGGCTGAATAATATTCCATTTTATGGCTATAACATATTTTGTTTATCTGTTAACCCATTGATAGATACCCAGGTTACTGTCATGTTTTAGTTATTGCAAATATTGCTGCTATAGACATGGTTGTATAAATATCTCTTTGAGATCCTGCACTCAATTCTTTTGGGTATATACCGAGAAGTGGAATTGCTGGATCACATAGTGATTCTACTTTTAGGGGAACCACCACACTGTTTTACTTAGTCACTGCACCATTTTATTAAAAGTAATTGCAGTTTTTGCCATTACATTCAGTGGCAAAACCGCAATTATTTTTGTGCCAACCTAATACATTCCCGCCACCAGTGTACAAGGCTTCCAGTTTCTCCACGTCATCACCAACACTTGTTATTTTCCACTTTTTTTGATAGTACTCATTGTAATGGGTGTGAGGTGGTGGTATCTTATAGTTTTGATTTTCATTTCCCTAATGATTAGTGTTGTTGAGCATCTTTTCCTGTGCTTATTGGCCATTTGTATATGTTCTTTGGAAAAATGTCTATTCAAATCATTTTCTCTTTTTTCTTTTTTTTTTTTTTTTGAGTCAGGGTCTCACTCTGTTCCTCAGGCTGGAGTGCAGTGGTTTGATCTCTGCTCATTGTAGCCTCTACCTCCTGGGCTCAAGCGATCCTCCTACCTCAGCCTCCCAGGTAGCTGGGACTATAGGTATGCACCAACACACCTGGCTCATTTTCCTATTTTTTGTAGAGATGGGGTTTTGCCATGTTGCCCAGGCTGGTCTTGAACTCCTGGCTCAAGTGATCCATTGGCCTCAAGTGATCTCTCCCAAAGTGATGGGATTACAGGCATGAGCCACCTTTACAGGCATGCCCAGCCTTTTTGCCCAATTTTTTAATCAGGTTGTTTGTTGTTTTTATTAAGCTTTGGCAATTCTGTATCTATTTTAGATATTAATCCCTTATCAGATATACGGTTTGCAAATATTTTCTCTCATTCTGTGGGTTGCCTTTTTGCTCTGTTAATACTGTCTTTTGATGCACACATATTTAACATTTTCATGAAGTTCAATTTGTCTGTTTTTTTTTCTTTTGTTGCCTGTGCCTTTGGAGTCATATCCAAAAAAGTTGTTGCCAGCTCCAGTGTCATGTAGCTTTTGGCTTTCTTCTAAGAGATTCATAGTGTTAGGTCTTACATTCAGGTGTCTGATCAAATTTGAGTTAACTTTTTAATATGGTGTTAGATAAGGGTCCAACTTCATTCTTTCACATCTGGATATCCAGTTTTCCCAGCACTATTTGTTAAAAAGACTGTGCTTTCCCTGTTGAATAATATTGGCATCTATGTCAAAAATAATTTGGCTGTATGTGAGAGGGTTTATTTCTGGGCTCTCCATTCTATTCCTTTGGTGTATATGTCTGTCTTTATGCCAGTATTATGCTATTTTGGTTACTGTTGTTTTGTAGTATGTTTTGAAATCAGGAAGTATGAGTCCTCCAGCTTTTTTTTTTTTTTCTCAAAATTGTTTTGGCTATTCAGAGTCCCTTCGGATTCCATATGAATTTTAGAATGGAACTTTCTATTTCTGCAAAAACCTCACAAGGATTTGGCTAGGGAATGCAGTGAATTTGTGGATCACTTTGGGTACCATTGACATCTTAACAATATTAAGTCTTCCAGTCCATGAATGTAAGATATGCTTTCATTTACTTATGTCTTTTTTTTTTTTTTGAGACGGAGTCTCACTCTGTCACCCAGGCTGGAGTGCAGTGGCACCATCTCAGCTCACTGCAACCTCCGTCTCCCCGGTTCAAGTGATTCTGCTGCCTCAGCCTCTCAAGTAGCTGGGATTACTGGTGCCTGCTGCCACACTCAGTTAATTTTTGTATTTTTAGTAGAGACGGGGACCCCATGTTGGTCAGGCTGGTCTCAGTCTCCTGACCTCAGGCGACCCACCTGTCTCAGCCTCCCAAAGTTCAGGGATTATAGGCATGAGCCACTGCGCCTGGCCTTACTTATGTCTTCTTTACTTTCTTTCATTAATGTTTTGTAGTTTTCATTGTATACGTCTTTCACCTTCTTGGTTAAGTTCATTCCCAGGTTTACTTTTTTTTTTTTCTGATGCTATTGTAAATGAAATTGTTTTGTAATTTTCTTTTGAGATTGTTAATTGTTAGTGTATAGAAATGCAACTGGTTTCTATGTGTTGACTTTTTAACTTGCCACTTTGTTGAATTAATTTATGAGCTCCAACAGGTGTTTTTTTTTTTTTTCTTTTTCTTTGTGTGGAATCTTTTTGAGTTTTTTACACTTAAGATCATATTATCTGCAAACAGAAATAATTTATACCTCTTCCTTTCCAACTTGGATGTCTTTTATTTCTTTTTCTTGCCTAATTACTCTGGTTAGAACCCCTAGTACTAGGTTGGACAGAAGTGGAGAGAATGGGCATTTTGTTTTTGTTTTTGTTTTTGTTTTGAGATGGAGTCTCACTCTGTCACCCAGGCTACAGTGTAGTAGTGTGATCTTGGCTCACTGCAACCTCTGCCTCCTGGGTTCAAGTGATTCTTCTGCCTTAGCCTCTGGAGTAGCTGGGATTACAGGTACATGCTATCATGCCTGGCTAAGTTTTGTATTTTTAGTAGAGACATGGTTTCACCATGGTGGCCAGGCTGGTCTTGAACTCCTGACCTCAGGTTATCCACCCGCCTTGGCCTCCCAAAGTGCTGGGATTACAGGCAGGAGCCACTGCACCCAGCTGAGAATGAGCATTTTTTTTTTCCTCATCTTAGGGAAAAAGCTTTTTGACTTTCACCATAGAGTATGATGGTTGCTGTAGATTTTTCATATATGGATTTTAGTATGTTGAGGTAGCTTTTTTCTGTTTTTGGTTTGTTGAGTGTTTTTATCATGAAAAGGTGGTAAATTTTGTCAAATGCTTTTTCTGCATCAATTGAGATGATCGTGTAGTTCTTTAACCCTTTCATTCTGTTAATGGATATATTACATTGATTGATTTTCTCTCTTTTTTTTGAGAGACAGGGTCTCACTGTGTGGCCCAGATTGGAGTGAAGTGGCACAATCATAGCTCGCTACAGGCTCAACATCCCAGGCTTAAGTGATCTTTCCACCTCAGCCTACTGACCAGCTGGGACTATAGCTGTGTGCTACCATACCCAGCTATTTTTTTTTTTTTTGAGAGGGAGTCTTGCTCTGTTGCCCAGGCTGGAGTGCAGTGGCATGATCTTGGCTCACTACAACCTCTGCCTCCTGGGTTCAAGCGATTGTTCTGCCTCAGCCTCCTGAGTCTGGGATTACGGTCACCTGCCACCACACCTGGCTCATTTTTTTTTTTTTTTAGATGGAGTTTCACTCTTGCTGCCCAGGCTAGAGTGCAATGGCATGATCTCGGCTCACTACAACCTCTGTCTCCCAGGTTTAAGTGATTCTCCTGCCTCAGCCTCCCAAGTAGCAGGGATTACAGGTGCCTGCCACCATGCCTGGCTAATTTTTTTTATTTTTAGTAGGGATGGGGTTTCATCATATTGGCCAGGCTGGCCTCGAACTCCTGACCTCAGGTGATCCACCTACCTCAGCCTCCCAAAGTGCTGGGATTACAGGTGTGAGCCACCGCGCCTTGCTATACCTGGCTAATTTTTTTTGGTATATTTAGTAGAGATGGGTTTCACCATGTTGGTCAGGCTGATTTCAAACTCCTGACTTCAAGTGATCCGCCTTCCTTGGCCTCCCAAAGTGCTGGGATTACAGGCATGAGCCACCAGGCCTGGCAATGCCCAGCTAATTTTTTTAACTTATGTAGAGATAGGATCTTTTTAAGTTGCCCAGGCTGAATGCCAGAGCTCAAGTGATTCGCCTGCCTTGGTATCCCAAAGTTTTGGGATTACAGGCGTGAACCACTGTCCTTGGCCAATTCATTTTCGTATGTTGAACTGCGCCTGCATTCCAGGAATAAATCCTACTTGCTCATAGGGTATAATCCTTCTACTATGCTGCTAAATTCAGTTTGCTAATATTTTGCTGAGGATTTTTGCACACATATTCATGAGGGATATTGATCTGTAGTCTTCTAGTGTTTTTGGTTTTGGTATTAGGATAATGCTGGTCTCATAGAATGATTTAGGAAGTGTTTCCTCCTCTTTAATTTTTAAAGAAAAGTTTGAGAAGGATTGGTATTAGTTGTTTAAATGTTTGGTAGAATTTACTAGTGAAGCCAACAGGTCCAGGACCTTTCTTTGTTGGGAGATGTTTGATTACTGATTCAGTCTCCTTACTAGTTATCAGTCTATTCATATTTTCTGTCTCCTCTAGATTTAGTTTTAGTGGGTTTTGTGTTTCTCGTTATCTTTCCATTTTATCCAGGTTATCCTATTTGTTGACATACAGTTGTTCACAGTACTCTCTTACAATCCTTTTTATTTCCATAGAGTTGGTAGTAATTTCCCCATTTTCATATTTGATCTTAGTAAGTTGAGTCCTTCTCTTTTTTTAGTCCATCTAGTTAAAGGTTTGTCAATTTTGTCCATCTTTTCAAACAGCCAACTTTTGCTTTTATTAATTTTCCCTTTTGTTTTCCTATTTTCTATTTCATTAATCTCTATTCTAATCTTTGTTATTCTCTTCCTTCTGCTAGCATTAGGTTTAGTTTGTTCTTTTTTTTACTAGTTTCTTTTTTTTTTTTTTTTTGAAACGGAGTCTTGCTCTGTGGCCCAGGCTGGAGTGCAGTGGCGCGATCTCTGCTCACTGCAAGATCTGCCTCCCGGGTTCACGCCATGCTCCTGCCTCAGCCTCCCAAGTAGCTGGGACTATGGCGCCCGCCACCACGCCCGGCTAAGTTTTTTTGTATTTTTAGTAGAGATGGGGTTTCACCATGTTAGCCAGGATGGTCTCGGTCTCCTGAGTTCATGATCTGCCCGTCTTGTCCTCCCAAAGTGCTGGGATTACAGGCATGAGCCACCGTGTCTGGCTGTTTTTTTTCTAGTTTCTTATTTATAAAGTTAGGTTGTTAATTTGAGATCTTTCTTGTTTCTAAATTTAAACATTTGTAGCTATAATTTTTCCTTTTAGCACTGCTTTTGCTATGTCCTGTAAGTTTTGGTTGGTTTTGTTTTTGTTTTTGTTCTTCTGTAGTTTCAAATTTTTGTTGCAATTTTGTCTTCAATCTATTTGGTTTTTCTTTTTTTTTTTTTTTTTTTTACTGTATTTATTTTTATTTTTATGTATTTTTTGAAAATAGAGGTGGTGTCTCACTATGTTGCCCAGGCTGGTCTTGAACTCCTGGGGGTCAAGCGATTCACTTACCTTGGCCTCCAAAAGTACTGGGATTATAGGCTTGAGTCACTGCACCTGGTCTTTTGATTATTGATGCATTGTTGAATTTCCACAAACTTGGGAATTTTCCAGTTTTACTTCTGTTACTGATTTCTAACTTCATCCTATTGTGCTTAGATAAGATGCTTTATATAATATCTATCTTTTTTTTTTTTTTTTTTTTTTGAGATGAGGTTTCACTCTTGTTGCCCAGGCTGGAGTGCAATGGCATGATCTTGGCTCACGGCCACCTCTACCTCCCGGGTTCAAGCGATTCTCTTGCCTCAGCCTCCCGAGTAGCTGGGATTACTGGCATTCACCACCATGCCTGGCTAATTTTGTATTTCTAGTGGAGACGGGTTTTCTCCATGTTGGTCAGGCTGGTCTCGAACTCCCAACCTCAGGTGATCCGCCCACCTTGGCGTCCCAAAGTGCTGGGATTACAGGTGTGAGCCTCCGCACCAGGCCTATAATATCTATCTTTTAAAATGTATTGAGACTTAATTTGTGGCCTAACGTATAGTCTATTCTGGAAAATGTCTCGTGCACTTCAGAAGAATGTGTAATATGCTGTTGTGTGGAGTGTTCTGTATATGTCTGTTAGTTCTAGTTGGTTTATTATGTTGTTTAAGTCCTCTCTCTCCTTACTTATCTTCTGTGTGGTTGTTCTATCCATCACTATTATTGTTATTGAGACAGGGTCTTGCTGTGTTGCATAGGCTGGAGTGCCATGGGCGATCTCGGTTCACTGCAAGCTCCGCCTCCCAGGTTCACGCCATTCTCCTGCCTCAGCCTCCCGAGTAGCTGGGACTACAGGCGCCCGCCACCACACCCAGCTAATTATTTTTGTTTTTTTATGAGAGATGGGGTTTCATCGTGTTAACCAGGATGGTCTCCATCTCCTGATCTCGTGATCGGCCTGTCTCGGCCTCCCGAAGTGCTGGGATTACAGGTGTGAGCCACCGAGCCCAGCCTATTTATTTATTTTAAAGACAGGGTCTCACTATGGGGTCTCACTATGCTGCCTAGGTTGGTCTTGAACTCCCAGGCTGAAGTAATTCTCCTGCCTCAGTCTCCCAAGTAGCTGGGACAACAGGTGTGCACCACTGCACCCAATGGTTTTGTAAGCCTTGACTCCATAAAACAACTTTAGTTACTTAAAAGTACTTGGTGATATATATGAGTAAATAAGCATCGTTTTCAAATATGACATTCCAGGCAAGTTCTTGGTTGTATAACCAATGTTTTCGATGAAATTCCAGTAAAATTAAGTCCCAAATATGTCCTTATTGCATCTGTGGAAATGACTATATTGGTATGAAAAGAAGAATATTCATTAAGAGTTTCCAGATTCTGGAGGGGTTAGGCAGGAAGAATATGATATCATTTACAAATGTTTCATTTCCATTTACAAAAACAGAGTCTACTAAATTGTTATGGGTTATAGTTAAAAGAAAAAAGAAAGGGCTTCTGTATATATCCAGAAAATAGCATATTGAAACATCAATAATCTTACAGCTGCAGATGCTGAAGAAGAATAAAAATAATTTTGTAAAAAGAAAAAGAAAAAAATCAATAATACCCCCACTCCCCCATAAATGACAATCATTCCTCAGCAGTTCACTTAGTCCTATGTAATTAATTCTTGTTTCACTGGATCTTGGGTTAGCATTTTCCTGACTCCATTTGTTTCTTGCCTAGAGTTCTGGAAATCCTTACTCAGCTTGCTGGTATGGTCTCAAAATTGTTTAAGTGATGCCATTAGCAGCACATACCCCAAAATACCCAGCATAGTCCTTTTCCATGGGTCTCTGAGACTGTCCTTTGTTGAAGAGGAAACATTTTCAAGGAAACATCAGAGTAAAACAAAAAACTACCTCTAGATGACAAAAGGCTTAAAATACTGTGCTTAATTTATTACTGATAATTTTCAAGAGCAAAAGTTCTGATAAGAATTTATTCCAATAAAAATGCAACTGATAAGAAGATTTGGTTGCTTCCGTGGCATGCCAAAAAGAAAATAAAGTCAATTCAAAAAAATTTTAGATAAAATAATTATAAATATAATGATTGGTCCTATTTTCAAAGAAGACAGGCCAGGTACAGTGGCTCACGCTTGTAACCCCAGCACTTTGAGAGGCTGAGGCGGGTGGATCACCTGAGGTCAGGAGTTCAAGACCAGCCTGGCCAACATGGTGAAACCTTGTCTCCACTAAAAATACAAAAAATTAGCTGGGTGTGGCGGTGGGCACCTGTAATCCCAGCTACTCAGGAGGCTGAGGCAGGAGAATCTCCTGAACCCAGGAGGTGGAGGTTGCAGTGAGCCAAGATCGTGCCATTGGGCTGCAGCCTGGGCAACAAGAGCAAAACTCCATCTTAAAACAAACAAACAAACAAACAAAAAAGTATAATGATTAGCTCTATTTTTAAAGAAGACTGGCCAGGATCCGTGGCTCACACTTGTAATCCCAGCACTTTGGGAGGCTGAGGCAGGCAAATCACCTGAGGTCAGTAGTTTGCGACCAGCCTGGCCAACATGGCAAAATCCTGTCTCTACTAAAAATACAAAAAAATTAGCCAGGCGTAGTGGCGCACACCTGTAATCCCAGCTACTCGCGAGGCTGAGGCAGGAGAATTGCTTGAACCTGGAAGGCGGAGGTTTGAAAGAGCCAAGATTGCACCACTGCACTCCAGCCTGGGTGACAGATGGAGATTCTGTTTCAAAGACAAAAGAAGACAGTGAACATTATATCTAATTTGTAAAAATGGATGAACATAAACTTTCCAGAGAAAAGTATCTTAAGATATAATGTAATAATGCTGAAACATAATATAACATGAATTTGCTAAGTAAGAATATAGCAAAAATATATCAAGAATATCAAGTAAAGAGACTCCGTGGTCCTCAGTAGCTCTTAGACATCTGTTTATTAGTAAAATTCTGTAAGTGATGTCAATCCCCAGTTGAAAACCACTGCCCTAGAAGATACTAGATTCAAATTAAATAAGTAAAGCTGTGATCAAGTTAACACTTCAAAAACAACTGAAATTAGGCCAGGCACAGTGGCTCTCATCTGTAATTCCAGCACTTTGGGAGGCTGAGGCAGGATGATCACTTGAACCCAGGAGTTTGAGGCCAGCATGGATGACAGAGTGAGACCCCATTTCTATTAAAAAAAACCAACAACAACAAAAAACAAAAAACTGAAATCATGAATGATAACACTATAGTGTCATTGTCTAATATGGCAAAGCAGCACTAGGGCCCTAATAAGGAGATATGTGTCATGCACGGCGATGACACTTCTAATCTCTGGAAAATTCCCATATAGCATACAGTTTCTGAAATATACTAAGAACATGTAACCTGTACCAATTTAACCTAGGGAAGGCTGAGCATCTCTTCTGATTTCACAAGTCTTTCATGTGGTTCATCAATAGTAATCCAGCAAGTAAACCTAATTATTTCTAACATCTCTCTTTTCAAAAGGCTAAATAATAAGTCTTTGTGATTTTCCAGGGGCCCCCTAGGAAATCTCAAAATAGTTTTAGTAGCAAAAAAAATCCTGAAAGCTTCATTTTATTTTATATTCAGAGTTCCATTTTAGGGAGGCAAAAACCAGACCCTGTCAGGCAATTTGAACACTTATGACAGGAATCAGATCTAGGTGTCTAAAAAACTATTTGGGGGCTAGGTACAGTGGCTCACACCTGTAATTTCGCACTTTGGGAGGCTGAGGCTGGTGGATCACCCGAGGTCAGGAGTTTGAGACCAGCCTGGGCAACATGGGGATGAAACCCCATCTCTACTAAAAATACAAAAATTAGCCAGGCATGGTGGCATGTGCCTGTAATTCTAGTTACTGGGGAGGCTGAGGCAGAAAAATCACTTGAATCGGGGAGGTGAAGGTTGCAGTGAGCCGAGATTGTGCCACTGCACTCCAGCCTGGGCAACAAAGCGAGACTCCGTCTCAAAACAAAAAAACAAAAAACAAACCCAAAACAAAACAAAACAAAAACTAAAACAAAACTCTTTGGCTCCTCATTTCTAAGTGACAATAAAGTATTAAAAAGTAAACATGGAAGGTAACATGACTGTAAGGAGCCTTAGATCTTTCCTAAGTGAGAAATTTTTGTTTTCTTAAATAGTCAAGGACATAATAATAATAAAGTCAGCATAAACCATTGAAGGTTATTCCAGTAAAACACAGAATCTTTGCTGTCTAGGTCAATTACATAAGAAAAACAAAAAGCCCTTCATCTTGTAGATGAAGGCAATAAACAGTAACCAAGGGAACAAGCCTGTCAAAATTGAGCAAAATTTGTCAGATTTCATAGCCTTTCAGACTCATTGTTTGCACAAGCCATAACCCCGAGGCAAACAAAATTGTGAGAATAATGAATCAATGAAACAAAAATTTATATTTTCTGTAAACTTAAGTATTAAGTAGAAGTAATAGTAGCTTGTTCAATCAAGAAACCTGTTTAAGAACATGCCCAAATAGAATTAAAATACTAGCAGGTATTGTATTTAATGCTGATAAATCAGAATTTATCTAGCTAATCTGATTATCAGCTAATCTGTAGCTGTTTTTATTAAACTAAAATTATTTAACTAGTCTTGGTTGCTGAAGATTTACCTAAATTATGTGAACTTGAAATCTTAAAACATTTCCATGTTACTTTCTATAAAAATTACATTGAAAGTATTAGAAGTTCGATTTCCTTATTTTCTAGCAATTCTAGGAATAATTAATACAAGCACTTATTTATCTCTATAAGCTAATCAAAATAGAGCTCCTTTAATTTCAGAGATTTTCTAACTCAATTTATTAATATCAACAATAGGTGAAATTATTATGTAAGACTTAAAGGCCTTTCTGAATTACAGAAACATAAGCATGGAAACAAACAGAAGGAGCTTATAGTTTTAATTCTAGACTTTCGGTCATGAGTCAAAGTAAACATACATTTATAAAACTCGCCAAAGAGCTTTTTTACTAGTAGGTATCGAAGGGGACCAGAATATGTCACCCCAGAATATGCTACGTTGGCATAAGGATTGTTTTGAGCTGAAGGTAATTGAAAAATAGCGGATGCAGGAAAAAGCTCCCTTCTGTTTAAAAGCAGGACATACATGTCCCTTTTTTGTAAAGTTGTCTCCCTCTTCTATATGAGGAAGAGAACTACTGGAGACAATGCTTATCACTGGAGACTCATCTGTATAACAAACCATAGTAAACAACCTTACTTGCCATACATTTCCTAATTTCCTACTCACCTTCCCATAATCATTTTACAACCCCCACCCCACCCTCCAAGAAACCAAAAGGCACCCCCTTTCCTTGGTCTAATCTCTTCTCCACACGTTATCTTTCTTGTTAAGATGATAAATAAGCTCCAGATTCTAGCTGGGTGGTGGCTCATGCCTGTAATCCCAGCACTTTGGGAGGCCAAGGTGGGCAGATCACCTGAGGTCAGGAGTTCAAGACCAGCCTGGGCAACATGGTGAAACCCCATCTCTACTAAAAACACACAAAAAATTAACTGGGCATGGTGGCAGGAGCCTGTAATCCCAGCTACTGGGGAGGCTGAGGCAGGAGAATCACTTGAACCTGGGAGGCAGAGGTTGCAATGAGCCAAGATTGCGCTGCTACACTCCAGCCTGGGCAACAGAGCAAGACTCTGTCTCGAAAAACAAAAAAAGCAAAAAAAGCAAATTCTAACCATTTCCTCAAGCCCCATTTATTTGTGAAATCCTATGTGTGCCAATATACTTAATTAAATTTGTTTTTCTCTTGTTAATCTGTCTTTTGTCAGATTGTTTAATTTGTAGGGTCCCAGCCATTGAACTTAGGAGACAGGAGGAAAATTTTTTCCTCCCTTGCAGTTTAAACTCTTAATGATTTGCATTTCAAGTGTAAAAGTGAACAAGCAGAAAAGACTAACAAACTAAATTCTCTGTCATTTCTCACCCAACAGAAACAAGTTCTATATAAACTCCTAATTCATTTGCAGAGATCCTCAAATGATCTGATCATAAAACCAAATTCCAGCTGGGCACCATGGCTCACGCTTGTAATCCCAGCACTTTGGGAGGCTGAGGCGGGCGGATTACGAAGTCAAGACTTTGCGACCAGCCTGGCCAACATAGTGAAACCCTGTCTCTACTGAAAATACAAAAAATTAGCTGAGCATGGTGGCAGGCACTTGTAATCCCAGTTACTCAGGAGGCTGAGGCAGAAGAATCACTTGAACCCAGGAGGCGGAAGTTGCAGTGAGCCGAGATCACACTATTGAACTCCACCCAGGCAACAGTGTGAGACTCTGACTCAAAAACAAACAACAAACAAACAAAACAACCAATTTCCTAACCAAAAAGGCAAACAAACTAAACTCTCTGGAGCCTTTCACCCAACAGAGACTAGATCTCTATGCAACATTTACAAAGATCATTAAATGGTCAGACCATAAAACTAATTCTCAATGGAGAGTAATTTACTGGCTATAAACAAACCAAAACCAAAATTAGTAAGGGCAAAATAAAATTAGAAAAACAGAGTCAGCAAAGTTCGATTGCTCACTTTGTGTTACTTGACCTCATGAATCAAGAAAAGATATTTCTGTGCTTCCACTGCCCATGTGGTGCACTTCTCTGTGGATGAAATCTACCTGGCTCTGGTCAGCAAATCCATAGGGCATCTTGGTGAATCCTCCAAAATTGTTAAAAGATAACTTTCAGAAAAAGGTATTTGATTGGTGCAAAAGTAATTGCGGGTTAGATCACTACTTTTAATGGCAAAAACCACAATAACTTTTTCCCCAACCTAATAAAATCATGACTCTTCTATAGATACAAAAATGAACATGTGCTAAAAAATTTATTTTGCTCATATGATACTAGGGAATAAGACACATATTATAACTGGTGTATTTGTTTGCTTGGGATGCCATAGCAAGGTATGACAAACTGGGTGGCCTAAACAACATAAATTTGTTCTCTCACAGTTCTCGTGGCTGGAAGTTCGAAATCAAGGTGTTGGTAGGGTTGGTTCCTTCTAGGGACTTTGAGGAGAATCTGTTCTGTGCATCTCTCCCAGTTTCTGGTGGTTTGGTGGCAATCCTCTCTGTTCCTTAGCTTAGAGACATATCACCCTATCTTTCACTTCCTCTTCACATGACATTCTTTTGTGTATGCATAAAGAGGAAGGGTAATTTGTCTCTGTGTCTCAATTACCCTTCATTTTTCTTAAGGACACAGTCATATTATATCAGGGCCCACTCTCATGGCCTCATCTTGATCGTCTGCAAAGACGATCCAGATAAGCTCACATTCCCAGGTACTGGGGGTTGGGACATATCTTCAGTATTTTTGGGAGAAGGGGACACAATTCAACCCATAACAGCTGGTTCAAAGGAAAAGTCAAAGCAGCACAGGTTTTTTTTTTTTATTACCAGTAAAGGCATGCTGAGATGAATTGCAAATGGAGGCAAAACTGTTTTATCCATTGGTGAAGGGTAGGGCAGGGGGGAGTCAACTAAATCACTCCCAGATAGGACGGAAGTTGTATATCTGTCAGTTACCTACAAGTTACAGAGATTTACAAAGTAGCTCTAAGACAATAAACAGGGCTAGAATCTCATAACCCAGAAGGGTATGCATAAGTGATGCATTGTTTTCTATTAAAACGTATTTTTTCCTATGCAACTATTAATCCGTTTATTTTCTTTCCATGGATTAAGTGGTCCGAAAATCTGCTCTGCATTAAGTGGTCCTGAAGTCTCATGTGCGTGATTCATTTTCTTGGCAAACTTAACACTGCTCCAATTTCTAGCCCTGCTTCCTGTAACACTGGGAGGGAGGTTTGGCCGTGTTTTTCTCAGTGGGGTTGATGGATGCTTGAGGACAGCAGTTCCCTCTGTCTAACAAGGTGTTGCAGATGCTCTCTGTTTATTCGCTGCTTGGTCTCCTCAGGCAGGTAGGAAACTAGGCTTAGATAAATAAAGGAGAAGGCCAGGTGCGGTGGCTCACGCTGTAATCCCAACACTTTGGGAGGCTGAGGCAGGCGGATCGTCTAAGGTTAGGAGTTCAGGATCAGCCTGGCCAAAATGGTGAAACACTGTCTCTACTAAAAATACAAAAATTAGCTGGGCATGGTGGCAGGTGCCTGCAATCCCAGCTACTCAGGAGGCTGAGGCAGGAGAATCACTTGAACCTGGGAGGTGGAGGTTGCAGTGGGCCAAGATGGTGCCATTGCACTCCAGCCTGGGTGACAGAATGAAACCCCAACTCAAAATAAATAAATAAATAAATAAATAAATAAATAAATAAATAAATAAA
>NC_045443.1:90678051-90682868 GCF_002776525.5 Piliocolobus tephrosceles | reverse complement strand
AAATAAATAAATAAATAAATAAATAAATAAATAAATAAATAAATAAATAAGAATCACTAAAGGTTACCAGATTCATTATGACAGCTACAGGAGCTGCAACTTCAGAATGCAGTGAGCCCTTTTCAGCACTATTTATTTATATTGTCTAACACTTTCTTTTATTATTGCTTTGTGTTTCCCAGAAGAGTAGAGGCCTGGTGAGGGGAGGTAGCAGAGTCTTCTTGTTGAGAAATCTATGCCCAGCTCCCAGATGGCCAGGAAGGGGCCACCGGCTCTGGGCTGCTGCCCTGCACCCGAGCTTCTCAGGTGTTCCTTGGATCTCACTTGAGTCAGCACTTTATTTACAACTCTCAGTCCTCATACCTCAGCCTCCAAAATGCATATGGTATATCATTTTATGTCATTTGCTGGGCCTGTTGAAATTCTTCTTACAGCTATGTGGGCAGGAGGGAAAAGGGTTGATACAGAAACAGGTATGCAAAGTGCCTATATCTTTAAAAATTAAAACATACTTTGGGAGGCCAAGGTGGGTGGACCACTTGAGGTCAGGAGTTGGAGATCAGCCTGACCAACATGGTGAAACCCTGTCTCTACCAAAAATACAAAAATTGGCCAGGTGTGGTGGTGGGCACCTATAATCCCATTTAGTCAGGAGGCTGAGGCAGGAGAATTGCTTGAACCCAGGAGGTGGAGATGGCAGTGAGCCAAGATCATGCCACTGCACTCTAGCCTGGGTGAGAGAGTGAGACTGTCTCAAAAATAAAATAAAATAAAGTAAAATAAAATAAAATAAATAAAAAATAAAACACAAGCATGAACTTCATAAGAAAGCATTTTGGGGATTTATAGATTCGGAGCCTCAATAAGCAAATGTCTTTCTCCCTGATAAAAATAACTTTGGGAAAGATAAATTTAGGAATTCTCTTCCCCATGATTCACATTCCTGACATTCTTTGGTATTTTCACTATATAGTTGCCTTTGTTTTTTCCTGTATTACTTTTTTCCAGAAAGAGAAAATCCTACTGGAGAATGCCGTGCCAAGCCTGAGAATGTTGAGTATCCTAGGCCAAGCTCAGTAAGGTCAAAGAGCTTTCCAGCGGGAAATTCTTCTGTCTGTAACAATTGAGGCCAGTTTCATGGGATGAGGCTGACAATCTGCAGAGAGGCAAGGAGGGTCCTTTTGGCTTTTAATTTTTTCGTCCAGCTCTCTGGTTTACTCCCCCTTATTTAAGCTTTTAGCAGCTTCCTAGGCACCACTCGGCCTCTTCAGGCAGAACCCACACTGTAATGCCTGGGAGGTCCTGCTGTTTTCTTTCCTGTCTCTGGGTGAACTCATCTCACATGTTCCAAGAGAAAACACAAGAGCGATAGGGCTCTTCCCATTTGTAAATTCCAGGCCTGCTTTCTCTCAGGCTTTTCAATTTCTTTTGAGACTTGGTGTGTGTGGTTTTGCCCAAGCGATGCATCACCTGGAACCCATGCAGTTATGTCTCTCAGGAGCTCCACGCTCTTTCTTGGTCTTTACCAGTTCCCCTCACCTGTCCCTTCTTTTTAACTTTCTCCCATTTATTAAGTGCTTATTATATGACCTGCACTTCGGTAAGCTCTTTAATGCATTATTTTTATCTCATCTTCCAAGCAACTCTATGGGATAGGGACAATGATTCCCAGTTTGAGTTGAGAAAACCAGGTTTAGGGCAGTTAAATGACCTGCCCATGGTCACATGGCTAAACTGAAGAGTCAGGATTTAAATCTAGGCCTAAGTGACTGAAAAGCTGGTATGGTTTACTGTTTGTTTATGTGCCATGGGGGAGAAACATCTGTTATGACACTCTAGAAACAAAATACTGAATTAATATACAGTCATGTGTTGCTTAACAATGGGGATATATTCTGAGAAGTGCATAATTGTGTGAATATCATAGAATTTATTTACATAAACCTAGATGCTACAGCCCACTACACACCCAGACCACATGGTATAGCCTATCATTCTCAGACTACAAACCTGTACAGCATGTTACTGTACTGAATACTGTAGGCAACTGTAACACAGGGGAAAGTGTTTGTGTAGTCGAACATATTTAAAAATAGAAAAAGTACAGTAAAAATACAGTATTATAATCTTAAGGTGCCTCTGTGGTGTGTGCAGTCTGTCGTTGACTGAAAGGTTGTTATGTAGTGCCTGACTGTATTTTCTCAGCTGTGAAACTTTTAAGGATGCTCAAGCTGATGAAGCTGGTTTAGGATGGAGGACTCCGTTTATGGAAAAAAATGCCAGCATTCTTATAATATGATGTTTACCTCTTTTCTTTGAATTGCTCCTTTTCATAGATTTGTCTCAAAGGCTGAGACCATCTTGGTTAGTCTTGCTGAATGCAAAAGCTTATGTGATTTCCTGGAGATCAGACTTTTAATAAATTCTGGTAGGGCTGGTCTTGGGATAAATTTAGAAAAATATGAGATTTGACCTTTGAGGCCACATCTCTCATTTCTGTTACTCTTTTTCTCTTTAAAATAAACCCACCTACCCAAATTCCCATAATAATCTCAGGGACTTGTGGCCATGACTTCTGCTATTAGGGAGAGAATTGATTGACTTAGAGAGTCATTCTTCTGAGCATAAAGGAACACTTTAAGAGACTGATTTGAGTAATAATAAAACTCCGGTCTCCTCCACAGCTGGCTCTGCGTAAATTACTTTTTCTCTATTGCAATTCCCCTGCGTTAATAAATTGGCTCTGTCTATGCAGTGGGCAAGGTGAACCCATTGGGCAGTTACAAATTTGGGGGCTTGTCCAGGATAGCCCTTGTGGCTAGCTGCCCACGGTTTGGTAGCCTGCCTCTAGCCATGGATCCAGAGGTCAGCTCAAGTGGCCACCTAATTTTCTTGGACTAGTGGCTGACTCTGGCAGCGTCTCTTCCAGTGGGGCACTGCCAACCCAATGTGCATGGATTTAATTGCAATGGAGAAATAGTCCTCAGGAGACATCTCATAACTGAAGCCCTATCACTGGGCGTCTGTACGTAGCTCCATGGTGGGGTGCTGTAGCCAGGTCATGGAGTGTTTGTAGCTATAGCCCCATTATGGGGTGTCTAGGTTGGTGAGTATCCTAGGCACTGCCAATGTCTCCTTCCTTCTCCTGACTGGTTCTGTAACCCTATGGTGGGGTGTCTATCTGTAGCCCCATTGTGGGGTGTCTGCCTGTAGCTCCACCATGGGGTGTCTATCTCAGTTCAGCTCCTGGGGGGTCTTGTTGGCTGTCCCTGACTAGTAGGAAGAGTCTTGGTTCTGGAGACCTCTTCTCTATCAGGAAGGTTTTGGGGAGATTTCTCAGATGGAGAATAGGAAGACAGTTTGGAAGAAGTACTCTTGGAATTCTTGGTTAGGGATCTTGATTTGGAAAGCCTTCTGTCTGTCTTATGTTTGTGTGTGTTTATATATGTGGAGGAGATCTCTGGAGGAATTGCTGATGGAAGTCCAACAGGCCTAACTCAGAGAACCCTCCTTATTTGTCTAGTTACATTCAGTGAGCCCTGAAGTAAGCTCAACAGGCCTGACTTGGGGTGACTGTGTGCTCTTTGTCTTGCCCAGAGGTCACCCATTGAATTACTGTTCTGAGGTCATCCCTCCCCACCTGGCGTAGATCAAAGACAACAGGGACCAAGAGGAGAAATTTTGAGCCTTGCCGTGTCAATATTGGGTACTGAATGAGGTGACTAGTGTCTGTTTTGTTATGTGTATTTTGCTGGCATGGAGAATGTTAATTTGGTTCTCCAAACAGCCTGTTGGGAACATCTTGGAAAATTGAGAATCTTTTGCCTATGGTTCCATAAAACAGAAAAGGTTGATTTTCTTTTGTTGAGTGGCTTGACCCTCACAGTTATGGCACAGTGGTCAGGGTCATGAAAAGCCACTCTGTTCCTGTGGAAGCTTCAAAGAAAGAGAACCTGGAAACCTGGTATGCCAGCAAAAAGGATAAGAAATTCTTACTAGCCACATTTCTGATTTCTCTCTCTCTCTCTCTTTCTCTCTCTCTCTCTCTCTGTGTAAATGGTAAACACCACTGTTTATCTCCTCTGCAAGGGTTTGATTAGTAGAAAAAAGGATTTGTGAGACTAGTCTTAGGTTGTAGCAAATCTGGTGTACTTTGTGCTAAGAATTTGTCTTTCTGTGTTGTTCTATAATGGAGAGAGGGGCATCATAGGAAAAAACGTGGGTTTAGAACTCCTATAAGCCCACTTTTCAAGCCAGCCTGGCAGGCTGGTCAGTTACAAACTTTGCTGAGGGTCCCTGAAACCAATGCTGGATGAAAATTCTCTGTCTTGTTTTGTGTCCTTAAGAGCTTAGCTTTGTGACCTGTGGAGATACTTTCTCTTGGTTTCCTCGAACCAGAGGACAGGAATTTGGAGGTTCAGGTCATAGTTAGCCCTAAAAATTACCTCGAGCAGTTAAGAACCTTTACAAGCTTGAAATTGGCTGCTCTAGACTTCTTCAGGGAACAGCAATAGAAACTGCTCAATGCCGTGTAGCTCAGTAGGTCAGGTTTTGCCTTTTGACAATGGTGGCCTGGGTTCAATTCTTGGCTTCCAGAATGATTCCTTTCTGGTTTGTCAGTTGTGTAAGTTTGCCACTAATATTGAGGTGTATTCCCCCCTGCCCCCAGTGGATAGCTTCTGATTTCCTGATTGGATTTTCCTTTCTCTGAATGACCCTTGGGGAGATTCTAAATCTTGTTTAAAAAAGAAAAAAGAAAGAAAGAAAGAAAGAAAGAAAGAAAGAGAAAGAGAGAGAGAGAGAGAGAGAGAGAGGGA
>NC_045443.1:90625899-90677951 GCF_002776525.5 Piliocolobus tephrosceles | reverse complement strand
GAGGGAGGGAGGGAGGGAAGGAAAGGAAAGGAAAGGAAAGGAAAGGAAGAAAGGAAGAAAGGAAGAAAGGAAGAAAGAAACTGCTTATCATGTCTTTGAAGTACCTTGGGCATCCATGGTTAAGTCATAACCTTAGTTAAAACATACTAATTTCTCATGGAAAGTTACCTGTGGTAGAACTCAAAAGCCAAAAATATTGGCTGTCCTGGATAATAAGCAATTTTTCTTTTGAGAAAAGAGCTTTATGGTTAAATTCAACTTAATTAAAAATGGATACCCAAGGTATACATATTTAAAAGGCCTTTATCTTTTTCCTCTTCTTGAGTTGTGTTTTTCTGAAAAAGTTTTTTTTCTTCTCAGTAGACTGAATTGTTTTTCTCCATTTTGTCTTGTTGCCACTGTTAATATCTACAGGAAAAAACTCAAGATAATTACTAACAACCTGGGACTCCTAGGGAAAAACAGAGAAGGCACCACAGACCCCATTCTGGGAAAAACTTGTTTTCCTCATGGAACCCCAGGAATTTAAAACAATAAATCCCTCTCAAAATCTAAGGCTCTGTTCTGTTTTGCTTTGCATTAACTAATGGTTTTGACTTTTGGGGGTATCACATTATTTTATTTTATGGGAAAGCTTTCAGCCTTGGTGTGTAATTACTAAGTAAAAAAAATATGTACTTTAAGAGATGGCTAATGTCAGTTATGAAGAGATACTTAGCTCTTTGCATATTTGGGTCAAAGAAGCATGCTCTTGGCCGCCTGGAAGATAAGCAAACCTCCCCAACCCCACTGAAAGATGAGACTCCTGTGGGGGATGGGCTAATTAAAAAATGGGCTGATTGGCTTTGAATTGCCTTGCAATGAAATGCATGGTAGAAGTACTGCACTGTATTCTCTTGTAGTATTTCCCTCCTTTTGGGGGGATCCAGGATCCGGTATAAAATGGCACCTTTAATTTTGAGGATCTGTCTTTGTCTTCCAGTTGTGCCTGCTTATTAGGCCCTAAAAACTTCAGGCTTTCCTGGCCCTTTTCCTCCAAGGGGTCCACCCTGAAGCCAGTAATCCAATTAACAAACTAGCAAATGAAAAATCTTACAACTACTGGATCTTCTCTCTGTCTGTTTGTGTATTTATATGTGTTATGTGTGTGTGTGATGTTTATATAAAAAAGAGATCTGATTAATTGGCTTAGAAAAATAAGCACTGAAATCATATATTATCAGGAAAATAACACTTTAATGCCTTCTTTTTCACAACAAGAAGTAACAACAAGAAGATTTTAGTAACCTATTCAGTTTTAAAGATTATTAGTAAAATAAAAGTATCTTCAAAATTTAGACATTTGTTCTAAATTAAGGTCAGATATTAGATTTGCTAAATGCTTTAAGGTCATAAACTGCTTCTTTGAGTTTTGAAAATTGTTCAGTTTACCTACTTTGGGGCATGATATTAGAGATAAGGTCTGGGGACATATGGAAAGCCATGCCCCCTAGCTATGCTGAAAAGGGTCAGTATTCCTGATGTCCTAGGCTCCACATCTAGTACCTAAATAAATCACCTACTTATCGGGTTTTTCACAAAAATAAAAGTTGTTAAGAGTTAACATTGTAACATATAATGAGAGTACTGGAGAAACAGTTTTACATATAAGGTTGTCAGGTATAGAAGTAAAGTAGAATGTAATCTTGGTGGGAGATTATAAGAAGATATGGGAATATGGTTTTTGTTAAAGACAATGTAATTTTGTCTAGTTCGGAGGGTTTTAAAAGATTTTCTTAACCTAAAGAGTAATGGGACAAAACTGAAGGTTTAAGCAAATTAAAAAAAGGGTTTATAAAGGGTTAACCTTGTAAAAACATTCTGTGGATATAAGCAAGTTGGCTAAAATTTAAATGAGATTATTTAGCTTTTTTCTATAGGTTTAAACATTAAAATCATACTGATGTGGGGCAAGAATCTGGGCCCATGTGTCCAAATAATATGATTTTCTTAAAAAAATTAATCTGCTGTTTAATGGAAAATTGTAAAGGGTTCTGAAAAGTTTATGAAAATCTTACCTTCTGGTCAAATTAATTAAAACTGAATAGGTTTATAAAATTTTATTTGAAAACTACCTTTAGCATTAAAGATGCACTAATGTGGCTGGGCACGGTGGCTCATGCCTGTAATTCCAGCACTTTTGGAGGCTGAGGTGGGTGGATCACCTTAGGTCAGGAGTTCGAGACCAGCCTGGCCCACATGGGGAAACACTGTCTCTACTAAAAATACAAAAATTAGCCAGGCATGGTGACACACACCTATAAAAACTAGCTACTCAGGAGGTTGAGACATGAGAATCACTGTAACCCAGGTGGTGGAGGTTGCAGTGAGCCAACATGGCACCATTGCTCTCCAGTCTTATTTTGAAAAACATTTTTATGTAATATTGAAGAACAATAAAATATTTTTGTTTGCCTTTACGTAAACCAGACACACAAAAAAAGAGAGAGGGATGAGAGAAGAGACAGATTCAGTTGGCCTCATGCTATCTTCATTGGGTCTTGTTGTTCGGAAAGTTAAGTCCTCTATCAGAGTAAAGGTTTTCCTTTTTTAAAATTTTGGAGTTATCATTTTGGCCAAATAAATGATGTATGGCAACCTGGGATTCTATTTTGTAATATCCAGTGGTTTTTGTTGTTCTTTTTTGTTTGTTTGTTTGTTTGTTTTTAAGATGGAGTCTCACTCTGTCACCCAGGCTGGAGTACAGTGGCACAATCTCAGTTCACTGCAAGCTCCGCTTCCCTGGTTCACGCCATTCTCTTGTCTCAGCTTCCTAAGTAGCTGGGACTACAGGCACCCCCCCACCACGCCCAGTTAATTTCTTTTGTATTTTTAGTAGAGACGGGTTTTCACTGTGTTAGCCAGGATGATCTTGATCTCCTGACCTCATGATCTGCCTGCCTTGGCCTCCCAAAGTGCTGGGATTATAGGTGTGAGCCACCATGACTGGCCAATATCCAGTGTTTTAAAACTTTAATATTTGACAGACTTTCTAAAATCAAATTAGAAAGCATGTGTTTTTCTGACCTAATTAATCATTTATATATTATGTCCGCTGCAAGTCCAAAAATAACATATTTGGCTTATTTGGTATAAAAATCACACCAAAAGCATTGTCAAATATGAAAGGGTGTTTAGCTTTCATTGGGTTGTATTTGTATAAATATGTTATTAGTATGTGTTCCAAAATTATGGGAAACTCCTATAATTCTAATATAACTTAGCATATTATATTAATAACTATAATTGTTATGTAAAATTGTTGTATCCCACAGAAGTAACCAAAATTCCTAGTCAATTGTGGCTTTAATAATGGCTGTCCTAAGACTTTTTGTTACCTAAAAACAATTGTTGTCTTTTTTAACCCTCTACGAAAGGTGGTTTATAGTCAGCTATAGGACTGTAACAGATGCTCTAGAATGCATGTTTCTTTTTTTTTTTTTTTTTCTTTTTTAGGCAGAGTTTCACTCTTGTTGCCCAGGCTAGAGTGCAATGGCACGATCTTGGCTCACTGCAACCTCTGCCTCCCAGGTTCAAGCAATTCTCCTGCCTCAGCCTCTCTAGTAGCTGGGATTATAGGCATGTGCCACCAGGCCCAGCTAATTTTGTATTTTTAGTAGAAACAGGGTTTCTCCATGTTGGTCAGGCTGGTCTTGAACTCCCGACATCAGGTGATCCACCTGCCTCGGCCTCCCAAAGTGCTGGGATTACAGGCGTGAGCCACTGCACCTGGCGAATGCACGTTTCTAATAACTTTGGAGAAAGTAACATTAGAATAGAGGAAAAAGCTTTTGTGACTCTCATGGAGAGCTGAAATGTTTATAAATATCAAGCAGGACAAAAGTTAACTAAATGGTAAACTAATAGAAAACTGAAGTAATCTTTTTTATACAACTTTTTTGCTTAAAACATTGCTAATCCTTTTAGTTTTCCAGAGCCAAAAAACTTTTTCTAAAGCTACTTACAGTTTTTAACAATTAAGCAAAGTATGTTCCTGTGAACAAAATTTGGAGCATATTTGTTTCTCTCTACCTAATTTCTCCAAAATTTGAAAATTATTTGTAAATATTCTCAATTTGTGGTAGTACAGTTATTTGCATAAGTGCAATAGAAATCTGTTTTCTTTTGTAACAGGACACAATTGGAGAAACTGGTTACTTTACCAAGGTTTTGACAGGAATGGCATGCTTTCTTTAAAAAGTCAAAGTTGAGTCAGGCACAGTGGCTCATGCCTATAATCCCAGCACTTTGGGAGGCCAAGACAGGTGGATCACTTGAGGTCAGGAGTTTGAGACCAGCCTGGCAAACATGGCAAAACTCCGTCTCTACTAAAAATACAAAAAATTAGTCCAATGTGGTGGCACACACCTGTAATCCCAGCTACTTGGGAGGCTGAGGCAGGCTAATTGCTTGAACCTAGGAGGCAGAGGTTGCAGTGAGCTGAGATGGTGCCACTGCACTCCAGTCTGGGCAACAGAACAAGACTCTGTCTCAGCAAAACAAAACAAAAAAAAAGCGAACAACAGCAACAAAAAATCAAAGTTGACTTACAAAGCCAATAAAAGCCCCTTGGGAAAACTGGCCTCATATCCTGTCTACACAGTCCCTGTACAGGGTTCCTGACCTGTAGTAAGTGAAAAATGTCACTTTCTAACAGGCTCAGGAGCCCCAAGTTATCTTGGGATGTCAAGAGAAGAGAAATTTACCCAACTTATAGGTATTTAAGCTTACAAACCCATGGCTGGGCTCAGATTTAAAAAGTCTTTTCTAAGATTCCTTATGGAATAGGGTTCCATCAAAGCCAATTTAAAAAACCTCTGTGGGAAAAATCGTTCTTGCCGCACTTTATGCAAATAATCAGACCAAATATAATAAGACTAAAATTTACTTTTGCAAACAAATCAGTTCTATCATAACTTGTTTTTAATAAAAATGGAAACTAGAAAGAGAAAAATTATGCTTCAAAAAACTGTAGTACATCTGGGCCGGGTGTGGTGGCTCACGCTGTAATCCCAGTACTTTGGGAAGCCAAGGCAGACGGATCACCTGAGGTCAGAAGTTCAAGACCAGCCTGACCAACATGGAAAAACCCCATCTCTACTAAAAATAGAAAAAATTAGCCGGGCATGTTGGCACATGCCTATAATCCTAGGTACTCAAGAGGCTGAGGCAGGAGAATCACTTGAACCCAGGAGGCAGAGGTTGCGGTGAGCTGAGATCATGCCATTGCACTCTAGCTTGGGCAACAAGAGTGAAACTCTGTCTCAAAACCAAAACAAAAACAAAAACAAACAAATGAAAAATCTATAGTACATCTGCTGTTAGCTGTTCTTGAGTTTTTTCTGCAGTTTGGCTAAATCCTAAATTCTTTTTAGGCTACAAGTTCCCAAAGTAATACTTTAAAATTTTTACTTTTAAAACTGGGAATTGCATTCCTTACACTAGTACTCATTATTTACCTTATAGTATACTATTCCCTGAAATGTGGTACTAAAATTATAAATAATAATACCAACACCTTTGCTATGCAAGCCTTGGAACCCCAGCCAGGCCTGCACGAGTACTCTCAGACAGTTGCAAAGCAGTTCTACTCCTCTTACCTTGGGGTCAACACCTATCCTCACTATGCCCTTGATTAGCAGGAAGAAGTTAGAGCAGTCTTCACCATTTTTGCATCTTCATTAGCCAACATCTTGAGGTTAAGGTGTTATAAAACCCAGAGGGAGGGATTGAAACTGCCGTTGCAAAATTGTTTAACTGAGACAGTGAAAGAGATCTGACCTAACTGACTACATCTTGCTTCTAACCTTCAGGCTGTTCTTGTTCATTCCTGGGTGTAGGCTGAACTGACTTTGGGACGAAATTATTTTATAGTCTATGGTTCAAAACAAAGACAATAACAATCCTTTCCCAAAACAAACTTTATTGCCTGGGGACTAGACTGCCTTTGTGGGACTAACAAATTAGCCACAAGATTAGAAATTATGGTTTAGGAGTTATGCAGTTGGAGGCTACAAGGTTCTGACCTTCCCTAAACTGTTCCTAAGATCAGTGCTTGAGATATTTTGCAGACCCTGCACTTGATGGATCAGCTGGCACCACCTAGATCAATAAACTGGCTCATCTGATCTTGTGGCCCTCACCCAGGAACTGACTCAGCCCAAGAAGACAGCTTCAGTTTCCTACGATTTCATGTCTGACCCAACCAATCAGCACTCTCAACTCACTGGCCTTCCCCCACCCACCAAATTATCCTTACAAACTCTGATCCACAAATGTTCAGCAAAACTGATTTGAGTAATAATAAAGCTCCGGTCTCCTGCCAAAAAAAAAAAAAAAAAAAAAAAAAAACCCACAAAAAAACAGAAAAACAAAAATTTCAAGAGAAAAACAATCTTAACCCAAAGCATTCCTTAATAATGACAGAATTTTAGGAGGCAGAGGTGTTTAGGGGTTAGTGGGCCTTCCTGGTGACACTTAGGTCAGATCTCCTACTTTCCACCAAGGTGTCTCTCTCCCAAACTGGGGCTATTCCCTTGGCCGGGATTTTGCCTCCCATCCCCATTTTTTTTGCCTAGTTAGCACCTGCTCATTTTGAAGGTCTCAGCTGAAGCATCACTTTCTCAGGGAAGCCCTTGCTGACCTCTTAGACTGGGTCATATTCCATTAATGGTGCTCACAGCACCATGACTATGCCTTCTTAGCACTTGCCACAATTTCCATTTTTCATACATTTATGTGACTATTCAATTGTTGGCTGACTCCCCTACTAGATACCAAGTTCTGTAAGGGCAGCAGTCATGCCTGCTCTTGGTCATTTGTATCTACAACATGTGTACCTTATCTAATTCATGGTAGGCCCCCATTAAATAGTTGTTGACCGAATAGACCAGGAAACTTCAGCGTCTTTAGGCATCTTCCTTTTTACTCCTGTCACTCCCCGCTGCCTTATGGAGGCCAAGAACATACATCAGTATCCTTCTACACAGAAACTTGTAAATATAAAACCTGGCAGAGCAAAGCAAAGGATGTTAAGCAGTCTCTCTTTTCCTGTTCCTTCCACATAGTCCCTTCACAATGCTCTATATGGACACAGTGCCAATGAGGCATGCACATGCTTGTGCCTCCCGGGGGTGAAGCCCATACCAAGCACATCATAACACTCCTTGGGACAAACTTTAAATAACACAGGCATAGTCATACTGTGATCAAACCCATGGACCCGAGTTTGCTGTTCAAGGCCCACAGCCCCAGGATGCTGTCCTTTGCAGAAGTTGATTAGCATGATTTGGGCCATCGAACTAGGACTCCCTACCTCCCCAAGCAAAGCTTAATCTTGACTATTTCTGCTTCTGTATTGGAAAAAGAGCGGTCCAGCTTTTGCAGATAAGATCAGGGCCATTTATGAAGGCTGTCTTTACCTTTCTTCTCTTTCCTGCAGGCTGTGATGGTCACATATGGTTATTGCTGGGTCTACCTTACCCTGGGAAGTTTGTCTAAAAACTGAAAGACAACACTCTGGCCTCAGACCAAATGTGGAGTGGAAATGGCCTGGATTCTTGGCAGCTTCTCAGTTCCACTGACAGCAGCCTTGCTTGTGGAGGCGGCTGGTATCAGGAATATCTTGAGTTGGGTCCTGGGAAAATTTTTCTCTGTTGCTTTTGTCTGGGATGGGGTGAGGGAAGCTTCAAAGACTACCTCTCTCTCTCTGGTATGTTTTACATCTTTTTTTTTTTTTGGACGTAGTTTTGCTCTTGTTGGCCAGGATGGAGTGCAATGTTGTGATCTTGGCTCACCGCAACCTCTGCCTCCCGGGTCCAAGTGATTCTCCTGCCTCAGCCTCCTGAGTTGCTGGGATTACAGGTGCGCACCACCATGCCTGGCTAATTTTTGTATTTTTCGTAGAGATGGGTTTTCTCATGTTGATCAGGCTGGTCTTGAACTCCTGACCTCAGGTGATCCACCCGCCTCGGCCTCCCAAAATGTTGGGATTACAGGTGTGAGCCACTGTGCCTGGTCTATATCAAATACTTTTAAAAATCCTAGAACTAACCAAGACAGATTTCGCTCTAGGAACAGCATCTACCTGTCATTTATAATTGAGACTTTTTAGTATAACTCTCAAGTTTGAGGAACAGAGATTAATTTACATCAAATGTTTTATAATTGCAATTGTCTTGGAGGAGTGAGGGTAGGAAAACAGATCATAATTTAGATTGCATGGTAACATTTTTCACATAGTTTAATAAGATTTAAGATGCAGGATTTGGAATCGTCAACCCAAATAGACTTCATTGTTCTTCCAAAAATGGCATGCACAATAAAAGAACAATGTTAATAACAGTGATTACGTGTGTGGGTTCAGGTGTTGGTTTGAAATCTCAGGTTATTCACTGTGTGACTTCTGGATAATTAAGTCCCTGAGCCTATTTGCAAACCAGGAAGAGTTAATTCCTGCCTGTAGAGTTGTGAGTTGTTTTTGTTGTTGTTTGTTTGTTTGTTTGTTTTTACAGGATCTCACTCTCTCGACCAGGCTGGAGTGATGTTTTTGATACAAAAACCTATAGGGGGCTGGGCACGGTGGCCCATGCCTGTAATTCCAGCACTTTGGAAGGCCGAGCTGGGTAGATCACTTGAGGCCAGGAGTTCGAGACCAGCCCGGCCAACATGGTGAAACCTCATCTCTACTAAAAATACAAAAATTAGCTGGGCGTGGTGGTGCATGCCTATAATCCCAGTTACTCAGGAGGCACGAGAATTGCTAGAACCTGGAAGGCAGAAGTTGCAGTGAACTGAAACTGCACTATTGGACTCCAGCATGAGTGACAGAGCAAAACTGTGTCTCAAAAAACAAAGAAACAAACAAAAACCTATGGAGTAGGCAGGGCGTGGAGAGAAAAGAAAAAAAATCCGCCTAAGGAGTAGATAATCTTAACCAAGTTTTTAGATAAGAAAACTGAGGCCCAGGGTGGTTAGGTGACTAGCCCAGAGTTGCACAGCTAATAAATGGCAGTATCTCAGAACCAGGACCTACATTCAGGTTTTCTAATCCCAAATTCAGGAGTTCTTTCTATTATGCCACAGCACTAAAAGTTCAACTAAAATCAGACTGAGAAATTTAAAAGTGTATATTCTATTTATATAACAAATTATGATTCTCTCTTAGTAACCTGGAAGAGCAATTTGAAATTTGCAGATAATTTCATTCACTTGCTCTCCATAAGCCCCAGGAGGATGTGGGTTTTTTCAGATGAGAAGGTACAGAGGATTAGGGGTTTACAAAGCTTCTTGAAAGTCACAGGGCTAGGTTGGGGGCAGGTGTGCTGATGATAGTGCAGCTGCAACCAGGCCTGCCCCCAACAGAGAGTCCCTCTGTGACCCTGCAGGGCCTCGCTGGCACAGGAGCAGGCCCCAGCTAGACTCCAATGAGTGTGAATTCACTGATAACAGTGAATAGTATTGAATGCCTCTCCTGTGCAGGTTGGGAATTATCTGTATTTTCCCACTTAAGACAATCCATCAGGTTTTTTTTTTTTTTTTTTTTTTTTTTTGAGATGGAGTCTCACTCTGTCACCCAGGCAGGAATGCAGTGGCATGATCTCGGCTCACTGCAACCTCTGCCTCCCGGGTTCTAGTGATTCTCCTGCCTCAGCCTCCTGAGTAGATGGGATTACAGGCATGTGCCACCACACCCGGCTAATTTTTGTATTTTTAGTAGAGATGGGTTTTCACCATGTTGGCCAGGCTGGCCTCGAAATCCTGACCTCAAATGATCTGCCCACCTTGGCCTCCCAAAGTGCTGGGATTACAGGTGTGAGCCACCGTGCCCGGCCGCTACCAGGTTTTGAAGAGGTCATAAACAGAGGAGTGTTCTGCCTGATTCTAACATCTACACACTAACCCATTACATACATACATTCCTTTTTGATAAATCAAGTCAGTCTTGCTAACCTTAATTTAGTGCCCTTTGCAGTGGTAATTAGTTTTACTGTGGACCAATAAAAACCAAGATTCCAAATGAAGCACGAAACAATTCAACCAACAGATCCCTAGAAACCTATCAAGAAGGAAGAAAACGAGATTAAGGAGATTTGGGCAGCTCCTTCATAACTCTCCTTGCAACTTTCATCAACATACAGCATGTTCCCCCAAGGGGGAGATCCCCACCCTCACCTCAGCATTGAAAGTAAAATAACACACTCCACGTTGCTGATCCTCGGTTGAAACGTATGACCTGCAGAAACTCAATGAGCTTGAATTAATGTTTGTTAAAAAAGAAATATGGTTTTTAAAAGTAGTATCCTTTTGATCCCTGACTGCAAAATAAGCTGCTTGGAGCTAACTTAGCTTCTTCCCCTATTAACCATGGCTCCCTCTCTTTTCCCATGTTGTAGCTATTAAGCACAAATTGAGGACCATGTGGTCCTTTGTCCTGAGTCAGAAGCCTTTCAAGCTCCCACCCTGAGCCATCCAAGATTCCTTAACTTTCTTTCAGCCTCTATAAAAATCAATTATTGTTCTGTTTAATATACGTACACTGAACCTCTCAACAACCGCTTGATTCAGCAGAACGCTCCGGTCTTAAACTTTTCAGCGAAGCAGTGAGTGATGAAAGCTTTAGTGTAGCTACTGAACTGATCCTGACAGCAAAAAAGGAGAAAAAAAAAGTTTGCTTCCAGAGTTGTAAGAAGTGTGTTTCATTGCACAATATCCTAACCAGGAGGGCAGCTCATCAGCTGACCATATTGCCACAGAAGTGTTTCCTCCTGAAGTGGGAGGGGTTAAAAGACAAGAAGGGTCACAGGTAGGAGCAGACAAAGCTGGCAGGCAAAAGCAGCAGAACATTGAACAGAAATGCACTGAGATTCTCTGGATCTGAAAAGCGATCAGCAGGGTTAAGAATGGCCAAGGACAGAATCCAGTCTTCCTCTTGACCACAGTGCAGTTGTTCTTTTTCTGCTCCATGAATTTGCTAAGGGGGAAAAAAGCAACCCCTGGCCTGTCTATTGTCAAGGCCAGTGAAATATGCTGGGTCATGACCAAGTTGTTTCTTAGCTTTCCAGAGCTTCTAACCACTAGACAACACTATTTCTAGTCCTTGCCGGTAAAGTCAAATTTCAGTGCTCTACAGAAAGCAGCATGGTGTAGAGGAGTGCCTCCCAAACTTTAGTCTGCATGGGAATCACCTGGAGTCCTGTTACAGTAGAGATGACTGGGCCCCATGCCACACTTTCAGATTTAGTAGATCTGGAGTGGGGCCTAAGAATTTGCTTTTCTAATAAGTTTCCCAGTTGTTACAGATATTGCTGGTCTGGGAACTATTCTGATAGCCTGTGGTCTAGAGGAGAAACACAGAGTTGGGAGTAGACAGACACGGGTTCTGGCCCTAGTTCTTCCACCTCCGGTGTGCCTTTGAGAGAGCCACTTCTTTGAGCTTTGGTTTTCTCATCTGACAGGACAGATAATGGCAGACAATGGTAGTGTGGTTAGATGCATGGACTGTGACTGTGTTCTGATCTGGCACTGCCACTGTCTATGTGATGTTACACAAGCTACTTCACCTCTTTCTCCCTCTATTTGCTCATTTATAGAGTGGGGTAATAGCAGCATCTACCACGTAGAGTTGCCTTGAGCCTTGAGAGAGTGAGACTACGTAAAACATTTATGACAGTGCATGGTACATGGGACGCACCAGGTAAACTTTTGCTATTATGATTTTTTTTTTGTACTTGTTAGAATTACATGGAATAAAGCATGTAAAGTGTCCTGTGTGACGTCAGATGCATAGAAAGTGCCTAGTAAATGTCAATTTCCTCTCCTCAACCCAAAAGAAGGAAGTCAGAGTTCTGACCAGAGCATTGTCCTTTAAGTGGAGATCTCAGCAGAAGGGTATGCTCAAGAAAGATAACAATGTGAGGATTTTAGCTGTTAGTGGGGCAGAGTATGCCAGGTGCCACCTCTTTGTAACCTGAGGGGTCCATGCCAACAGGGCCTTCCTTTGAGCCTTCCTTTGAGCAAAGATCAGCAACTTGGACCATTTAAACAACTTCTGCCTGCTGCTCATAGATGTGGGAAAGGTTGAAGGAGCTCCTGGCAGTATATTGAAAAACCAGTATTCCCTTTGGGGAGAAGGGCTGGAACTAGCTAAGCATAGCTCAGGGCACCCAGGCATCCTCATTTAAAGGCTGGCAGGACTCAGGCTCATTCATTTCCTTCATTTTTCCCTGCCCACAGATCAAGGCAGCCCTAAAATTACCACGGAGCTGATTGCTGAGGGCTAAGACAGTGTGGTCATTTATCTTCCTTTCTAGCCATGTTCTCTAGTAATGGCCTGTGAATAAAGGGCAGGAAGGAAGGTTAGATAAAACTGTCCATCATCTCTGTTGTATCCAGTGAGAATCTAGGGAGTTGCTGTAGGACAAAGCATCTATATACATTTTGCATAGGCTATATATTAATAACTCCCTCTTGGATATTTTTGATACCCAGTAGTATACCCTAAAGGCCCTGAGAAGTCCCACAGTGAAGGAATGATGGTTTTTATTCTTAACTGAGCAGTCTTCAAATTGTTTGACCGTGGAAACTTTTTTCATTCAGGCAAATAATTCCTCTTAACATACAGTGGCAAATGCTGGACCACGCAGAAATTTATTTTATTTTATTTTATTTTTTTTTGTTGAGACGGAGTCTCGCTCTGTCGCCCAGGCTGGAGTGCAGTGGCCGGATCTCAGCTCACTGCAAGCTCCGCCTCCCGGGTTTACGCCATTCTCCTGCCTCAGCCTCCCAAGTAGCTGGGACTACAGGCGCCCACCACCTCGCCCGGCTAGTTTTTTGCCTTTTTTTTAAGTAGAGACGGGGTTTCACTGTGTTAGCCAGGATGGTCTTGATCTCCTGACCTCGTGATCCGCCCGTCTCGGCCTCCCAAAGTGCTGGGATTACAGGCTTGAGCCACCGCGCCCGGCCCCACGCAGAAATTTAAATGTCCAGATGTGGAATTGTTTAAACAGTAAGGGCCTCTGACCTCTAGGGGGAAATAGATTAAGTTTCCAGCTGCTTTAGTTTTAGTTTAGATTAAGCCATATATCAGTTTCCAAATGTTTTAGCTTATTGCTCAATCCATACTAAGTACTTGTCAAATGCTGGCTCTCTGAATATCACCAACACAACCTGTTGATAAGTCAAAGCTATCTGTATTATTTATTGTGGTAAGGGAGATCACCTCCTAGACAGAGCTTTGGTAATATCTCTGAGGGGGAAAAAGCAAGGTTGTATTTTATTATTTAATAAATTATTTTATGCCTTCTGATCAGTGGTGAATTAAACAATATATTTTATTGGGAGTTTGGTTTAAGGTGATCTTTCAATAAGGGGACTTGATGAAGATTGAATAAGGATAATAACACAACAGTGTAGAATTGGAAACAGCAAGGAAAGGATTTTGAGGTGAGGGATTTGAAGATCCTTAGGGTGTTAACGGTCTGCTGGTACTTCCCGTTGAAGAGTGAAGGATCTTTTTGGGAAGTTTCTGTAATGAATAATCAAATTATTTGCTTAGGCTAGAATCTCCTGGAATAGTAAAGTTATGCTAATGAAGACAATGGAGTAGTAAACTTATGTTAATGTAGTAAAGAAAGTGTATGTATATGTGTGAGTGAGTGTATGTGTTGAGAGACAGCGAGTTAGAGAGAGAGGTCGAGTCCTTAGTTTCCAAGATGTGTATGTGGGAAAGATGGTTTTCATTTTCACACTTAATTTCTGAACTTATTATATAGATGTTGAATGCTTATTTATTTTATTTTAGTTGTTTCTGCCAGGCTAGACTGAAGTGGGATATAACTTGAGGATGTTACATGTGTGTTGACTGTAGTCTACATCGTTGTTGAGTTCCTACTGTATGTCAATGCCAAGACTACCACCACTTCCCTTGAATGTGTATTTTGTCAGTGCTTACAGATACACTCACATTATTCAGAGCTGTGAAACTTCTCTTAAGAATGCTCTCATCTGGGGACATATCAGCAAGAATGATGTCCATTCCTTTGTTGGATTGTAGTATATTTTGGAGCAAGGATAGAAGACAACTTGGAAATGATGAAGTGGGCCATTGTTTGTTTGCTGAGGGTAGAGCCTCCTAGAAGTAGTGAATCCCTTGGTAATGACCATGATGGAGAATGCATTGATGTGGACTGCTTTTCATTTACTGAGGAAGTTCATATGAGGAAGTTCATGGCTTTAATGTCTTCCTTATTTTACAAAAACAAAATAAGAAATGTCACTGATCACTCAAGTTGTATATGACATTTTAGAAGAAAATGATGAATTTGGTCTTCACAGGATCAAAGTATAGAATGAATTACAGGTTTAATAATAAAATTGAACTGATATCTTTGATAACAATAAATTTATATTCCATGAATTAAATGAGTTAAAAAAATAAAACCTTTAATCCCAATTTCTGATGTGGTAAGACCAACTCAGGAAATATTTTCTGTGAAATTATTTTACCTTTTCCTTTGGAAAACTACTTTTATCTCCAGGTTATTTAATCCTATTTGGAAAAAAGAAAAATTCTGGGCTAATGGCACGATGACTTTGAAAACACAGGAACGTTGCTACCTTACATACTATCAAACCTCTTCTGTTACAAGTTGGTATGATTCTATTGCAAAAATAAAAAAGATGTGTCTAAGATCTTGGATAGTACAATTTTAATATTAACTTTAATAATCAGATACTAGTTGAACGAAACCAGGCATAATTGTTTAGGTGGCAGGAACTACCTGAATTCATGAGAAATCTGAAATGCAAACTATATTTTAAGGACAAAGGATGTACAGTAAGTGAAGATAGTTCAACTCAATAACATACATTTATTGAAGTCCATACCAATTGCAGCATTATGCTAGATCCTGGGAATTCAAAAATCAGTATGAGCTAGTCCCTGTCCTCGAGCTCATTACCTAGAATGGGAGAATGAAGGGAAAAGATGTAAGTCAGAATATAGTAGGTGCTATGTTATGGCACAGAATGCTGGGGGTCAGTTGAAGGCTTCTAGACGAGATGATGTATTAGTTATGTATCACTGCGTAACAGTGACCCCAAACATAGTGGATTTGAACAATACACATTTGTTATTTCATATTGTTTTTAAGGGCTCGAAAGTCTGGAGGTGGCTTAGCTGGGCTGATGTGGTTTAGCTGTGTCCCCACCCAAATCTCATCTTGAATTGTAGCTCCCATAATTCCCACGTGTTGTGGGAGGGACCCAGTGGGAGGTAATTAAATCATGCAGGCAGGTTTTCTCATGCTGTTCTCGTGATAGAGAATAGGTCTCACTAGATCTGATGGTTTTACAAAGGGCAATTTCCCTGCACATGCTCTTTTGCCTGCTGCCACATAAGATGTGCCTTTGCTACTCCTTCGCCTTCCACCATGACTGTGAGTCCTCCCCAGCCATGTGGAACTGTGAGTTCATTAAACTTTTTTTGCCTTATAAATTACCCAGTCTCAGGTGTTTCTTCATAGCAGTATGAAAATGGTCTAATACATGGGTAGTTCTAGCTCAGGGTCTCTTCTGGGTTTTGGCCATATGAAGGCTTGATTGGGGAAGGATCCACTTTCTAGATGGATCATTCACATGACTGTTGGTAGGTGGCCTCAGTTCTTTACTATGGGGGCCTTTCCATAGAGCTACTCACAACATGACAGCTAACTTATCCCACCAAAGTGAGGGATCTTATTGTGAAAGTGAGAAAGGCAAAAGTCACAATGTCTTATAAACTAGCCTCAGAAATGGCATTCCACTGATTGTACAGATCAACCCTGATACAATATGAGAGAGGACCATACAAGGGTGTGAATACCAGGAGGCAGGGATTGTTGGCAGCCATGTTGGAGGCTGGCTACCATAGATACTATGTAAACCTAGTAGAAATCTAGGAAATACGCCTTTACAAATTATTATATTATTATTTTAAATGTTTTAATTAACTGATAATCTTAGCTGATAATTTTAACTAAAATATGAATGTCTATATATAAAAGGAGAATAATAGTAGCCAATATTTATTGAACTCTTTCTATAAAGCAGGTACTGTCAAACCACTTTGATCATCTAATTGAGAGGGAGAAGAGGATAGTGTTTAAACATCTGGATTCTAGAGCCACATAGACTTTTAAAAAAATATTGACAGGTTGTGGCAGATTACTTAAGCACTCTGTGCGTTGATGTTCTTATCTGTAGACAAAAGGAATAGTATTTCCTTCATAGGATTTGAAACCACCTTTACAAAATTGTGACTGAAACAGTGAAAGAGATCTAACTTAACTGACTCTATCTTGCTTCTAACCTCCAAGCTGTCCTTGTTTATTCCTGGGCGTAGGCTGAACTAACTTTGGGAGAAACTTAGTTTGTAATTTATAGTTTAAAACAAAGATGACAACAGCCCTTCCCCAAAGCAGACCTCCTTCTTGCCTGGAGACTAGGTTGCCTCTGTAGGACTAACATTAGCCACAAGATTAGAAATTATGGTTTAGGAGTCATGCAGCTGGAGGATACAAGATTCTGATTCTCCCTAAACTGCTCCTAAGATCAGTGCTTAAGATATTTTGCAGGTCCTGCACTTGATGGATCAGCTATCACCAGCCAGATCAATAAACTGGCTCATCTGATCTTGTGGCCCCTACCCAGGAACTGACTCAGTGCAGGAAGCCATCTTCTTCTCTTTTTTTCTGAGACAGAATCTTGTGCTGTCACCCAGGCTGGAGTGCAGTGGTGCAATTTCAGCTCACTGCACACTCTGTCTCCTGGGTTCAAGAGATTCTCCTGTCTCAGCCTCCCCAGTAGCTGGGATTATAGGTGTGCACCACCATGCCCAGCTGATTTTTATATTTTTAGTAGAGATGGGATTTTGCCATGTTGGCCAGGCTAGTCTCAAACTCCTAACCTCAAATGATCCACCTGCCTCAGCCTCCCAAAGTGCTAGGATTATAGGTGTGAGCCACTGTGACCAGCCAAGAAGCCAGTTTCTACTCTCTATGATTTCATCCCTGACCAATCAGCACTCCTGGCTCACTGGCTTACCCCCCCACCCACCAAGTTGTCCTTAAAAACTCAGCTCCCCGAATGCTCAGGGAGACTGATTTGAGTAATAATAAAACTCCAGCCTACACAGCTGGCTCCACATGGATTACTCTTTCTCTATTGCAATTCCCCTGTCTTGAGAAATTGGCTCTGTAAGGTGAACCCCCTGGGCGATTACAGATTGTCTTGAGGGTAAAGTAAGCCCAGCCTTTGGCCTGTCTCCTAACTGGAATACTTAGGTTCAGAAATCCAGCTTGGCTGTCCATCCTTTCCCCTCCTTTCCTCCTTTCCTTCCTTCCTTCCTTCCTTCCTTCCTTCCTTCCTTCCTTCCTTCCTTCCTTCCTTCCTTTCCTTTGTTTCCTTTATTTTTTTTTTCTCAAACTATTGGAAGACTGCAAGACATGGGCATCACATTGGACTGGCCCAGTAGGAAGCAAGGAAATCTTAGTTTAAAGTTGGATATACTACACAAAACAGGCTGGTCCACCCCCATGGGGCCAGTGAGCTGGGCTGGGTTTCAAGTTGTCAGTCCACTGCTATGCTCAGTCCTCTTGAAAGAAAGAAAAAAAAAAATGTAGGTCACCCCATGGACTATAGGGCAAGTATCTGAATGTTCCCTAGGGGAGCTGCTCGGTGGCTTGGAGCAACCCAAGCTTTTTCCACGGGACACTGAAAGCTGGCCAATAGGCCACCCTAGGGTGTCCCTCTGACTTCATGCCCTCACGACTGAGGACTTCTCTCTTTTTGGCTCTGGCTCCCCTGAAGTCCCACTTACCATTCTCATCTGGCTTAATCTGGCTGAACTTGTGGTAGGGGCTCCTGTCCTCTTTATTTCTTTAGCATTGGTCAAAATGTCCCTGTGGGACACCCTTCCCCACCCCGTGCCCAATTATTTCTATCTTTAGAAGGTAGAAACTGTGGAAACAAGTGCTGGCTCAATCTTAGCTAGGTCATCTGTCCAGGGCCTTCCTGGGTTATGCAGGCATGCTGTAGCTTTCATTTATCAATGCTTGGGATTGTGCAAACAGCTTTTCACAAATGAAACAACCAAAAACTCCAGACAAGTTTACCTAAATTTGTAAAGGTTTCTATAGCTGTTTTTTTTTTTCTTTCTTGTGCACAGTTATTTCAAAATAAATAGCAACGATTTGTAATGCCAGTGAGGGCAACTGTGTTTAGAATGTTGCCCACCACTTCTGACAGCCCCTGCTACCCCCTCCTTTCTTTAGAAATGACACTCAGGCCTTTAAAAATGTACATGATGTGACATAGTAACAAAAATATATTTGGTCTCTGCCTCCATTTCCTGGCAGACAGCTCTTAAAACCCCTGGAATTGGCCAGGCGTGGTGGCTCATGCCTGTAATCCCAGCACTTTGGGAGGCCGAGGCAGGCAGATCACTTGAGGAGTTTGAGACCAGCCTGGCCAACATAGTGAAAACCCTGTCTCTACTAAAAATACAAAAATTTCTTGGATGTGGTGGTGCACATCTGTAATCCCAGCTACTCAGGAGGCTGAGGCAGGAGAATCACTTGAACCTGGGAGGCAGAGGTTGCAGTGAGCTGAGATTGTGCCACTGCACTCCAGCCTGGGCAACAGAGTGAGACTCTGTCTCAAAAACTACCTACCTAACTAACTAACTAACTACTCTGGAATTTCCTTAGTGATAAGTGCCTTTTTGTATGTTAATGAGATGACTGAAGGCTGGGGGCTTCTGGATGACCCCTGGACAAGTAGGGTGGGTGGAGGTAGGGTGGCTGGTTGCCAGGGGAACCAATCATGTGATTAGAGGGTTGGGACTTTCAGCCCCACCACTCAACTCTTCCCTCCGGGTAAGGGGAGAGGGTAAGGCTGAGGGGGTTGGTCACTGATGGCCAGTGATGTAATCGATCATGCCTACATAGTAATGAAGCTCCTTAAAAACTCAGAAAGATGGGCTCAGAGAGTTTCTGGGTTGTTAACCTTGCGGCGGTGCCTGGTGGGTGGCATACCTGGAGAGGGCAAGGAAGCGCTGCACCCTGTCTCCTGTATCTTCCCATATGCAAGGGAAACACATCTCTTCCATCTGGCTGCTCCTGAGTGGTACTGAGACAGGAAATTTCCCTTGACCCTTTCATGGGCCTTGTGATGGGGTACTTCCCTTACTCAGCCTGCAGCTCTCAACTCCTTGAGGGAGGGGGAGCATGCAGCTGAGCGGGTGCAGGAGTTGGAGTGAGCATTTTTGGGCGCCAGCAGGAGCAAAACTCTGTGAGACCCCATGACAGCATCGGGGCGGGGCGGGCTGGGGGGTGTCCCTGTGACCCACGCAGCCCCAGAGGGCGTGTGTTACAGTGGTGTTTTAGCTTTGCTATCCACAGATGCTTTAAGCATTAAACAGCTCAGTGGGACCTTTACCTTTTCGTGAGGGCAGAGGATCAGCATAACAGCCTTTAGTGTCTGCACTTGTGGCACCCAAGCTCTTATTTGGTGTCCAGGAAAACTCAGGTTGCATGAACGAATTGAAGGGTGGTGAATGTGGAGGATTTTTTGCTGATGAAAGTGGTTCTCAGTGGGAAGGGAATCTGGAAGGCGGATGGAGCAGGAAGGTGATCTTCCCCTGGAGTACAGCCGTACCCATCTGGACTCCTCTCTGAAGGACACCGTCAAGCTGTCCTTCTAAAGTCAAACTGCTTCTCTCCGATGTCCAGCTGCAGTTTCTGATGTCCATCTGCTGCTTCTCCTCTCCCCTTCTCTGCCCTCCACCAGTTGGGTTAGGGGTTTTTATGGGTACAGGATGGGGGGTGGAGAGGGCCATGGGTGGTTTTGGAAAAGGCAACATTTGAGTAGGAAAACAGGAATGCATGTTCTTACTTTAGGTTATGGTTCCATGCTTGAAGGTGGGGCTTCGCCAGGGACCCTGCCCTTTTCTGCCTAGAATTTCTCTGCCTCCTGTTCCTATCAGTACCGTTTGTAATAAACTGGTAATCTAGTAAGCAAAATGTTTTTCTGAGTTTCTGTGAGCCATTCTAGGAAATGATGGAACCTGAGGTGGGTTCCAGGAAGCTCTGATTTATACCCAATCAGTCAGAGGCACCAGTGACAACTTGGGCTCATGATTGGTGTCTGAAGTATGGGGGAGAGGAGGGGAGAAGTCCTGTGGTACTGAGTCCTGAACCCATGGGATCTGACGCTACTTCTAGGTACATAGTGTCTGAATCGAATTAAATTGCAGGACCCCCAATTGGCATCCTCAGAGAATTGCAGAATTGTCTGGCGTGGGAAAAGCCCACACATCTGGTCACAGAAGTGTTCTGTGTTGAGTGGGAGCATAGAAAACACAGTTTGTTCTTTTATTGGTGACATATTTGAAGTATTGAGAGTATCTTGGAGGAAAAATCTATTTTCCTTAACAATGGGAAATGCCAACTACTCGCCAGTGATTGATCTGTAAGTAAGAACTGCCTTAGTAAAGTAAACCCTCATTAGCAGATGGGTATCTCATGGGTTCCTATATTTACCTTTCCATGATGAATGGGAAGACCTGCCATTGCCAAGATAAAGAGTTTTTCTAAAGTTTGGGCAGCCTCCACCTTTCCCAGGGCAGCTGTCACGCCTGGCCCCATTCCTTCCTGGCTGGCAGCAGTCTCTGACGTCAAGCTCTCTACATCTGGGTTGGGGCTGAGGTGCCAGGAACAGGCAAGAGCAAGCTCTTCTTCCACATCTGCCAACCCCCTCCTTCTCTTTGTTGAGAGCTTTTCTCAAACCTTGTCTCCTTAGAGAAACCTGCCTAAAACCATGGAGTGGCCAGCTCCGTTTCGTGTGTCCACAGGCAAACTTCCATGTAGGTTAGCCACCCTAGATTTTTAAATTTTTATTTATTTATTTCACTTTACTTTTTATTTATTTATTTTTTTTGAGACAGAGTCTCACTTCATTGCCCAGACTGGAGCGCCAGTGGTGTAATCTTGGCTCACTGCAACCTCTGCCTCCTGAGTTTAAGTAATTCTCCTGTATCAACCTCCTGAGTAGCTGGGATTACAGGCATGTTCCACCACATCTGGCTAATTTTTGTATTTTTAGCAGAGACGGGGTTTCACTAAACCCTGGCCATATTGGCCAGGCTGATCTAGATCTCCTGACCTCAGGTGATCTGCCCACCTCAGCCTCCCAAAGTGTTGGGATTACAGGCGTGAGCCACCGCACCCAGCCAGATTTTTATTATAAATAAATGCAAGCATACTTCCCCACAAAAAGAATATAAATGACACAAAGGTATATATGACTGTCCATTTTCTTGCATCACTAACCAATCAGATTGAGAGAAAGACATGGTTCTGAGGCTTTAGCCTGTGGAGTGTTCTAGACTGTGGGCTTTGAAATGGGACTTCCTGGTTCCAATTCAGACACATAGTAGAGGGGCCATTCAGCCTCCCTATGCCTCATTTTCTTTACTGGCAAAATGAAAATAATGCTAGTATTTACCTTTTGGAGTTGTTGTGAAGATGATGGGACCCTATAAAGCATCTAGAAAGTGCCTGGCCCATATAAACTCTCAATATTCCACCCACTACCCATAATTTTTTGTTTTTGTTCTTTTTGAGACGTGTCTTGCTCTGTCACCCAGGCTGGAGTGCAGTGGCACGATCTTGGCTCACTGCATCCTGTGCCTCCCAGGTTGAAGCGATTCTCCTGCCTCAGTCTCCTGGGTAGCTGGGATTACAGGCGCGCGCCACCCGACTAATTTTCTTTTTTGTATTTTTAGTAGAGACGGGGTTTCACCACCTTGGTCAGGCTGGTCTTGCACTCCTGACCTGGTGATCTGCTCGCCTCAGCCTCCCAAAGTGCTGAGATTACAGGCATGAACCACCACGCCTGGCCTACTACACATAATCTTAAATTTAAAAAATCAGTCAGCACTCAAGGTTTCTTCCTGAAGCCTTGTGGGAAGGTCTGACTACAGGTATATATGTGTCTCTGTTGCTGTAGCTCAGCATACATGAGTGTCCTGTTATATCATTTGTAAAACTCCAGGAGTCTTAAAAGAATAGTAAAAAAGGACAAATGGGCAATTCTAATTCTGTACTCTGCTCCGAGCACAAACTTTTGGTTTATTACAGGCATGAAAGAACCAGAGCTTTAAGTTCACACTGGCCTTATGCACACAATCCAGAAAAAAAGAAAAATTAGCATAATAGGCATTTTGACTATTTACTCAACTTTTATAATTAGTTGGAACAAGCTGCCCAGTTTCCAAATTATTCCTTGTACAGGATTTGTAATAGAACAAATCACTCAGTTGCCATGTTTTGTTTTTTCCTTCTGTAGATTAAGAATTACTCTGACTACTTCAGTGGGGTTAAAGGTTAATTTCCTGGTAATTTAAATTTACTAACTTTACCATCAGAAGAGCTCCATAATCCAATGGGCAAAATAATCTCAACTAAAAGTTGAGATTGAGAAGTTCCTGGCTTCGTGTCCTACTTTAACTTCTTAGGTGACATTGGAGGAAAGTAAGTGCCACTCCTGTTTTAATTTTTGATGAAGGAAGTATTGCTTCGCCAGGCATTCGGCTTATAGAAATCATATGGCGTTTAATTATCAAGAATCTTGGAGGTACACGTTATCTTTTCGCTTGAGGGGAAATTAGTGCCGGAAGGAAGGAGGATGGTATAAGGATGAAGAAGGGAGGCCGAGGGGAAAAGAAAGGAAAAATGGAAAAAAGGAAAACCTTTTAATGTTTTCTCCTCTTGGGAATGAAGAGCAAAAATTGATTTGGGCTGGGTGCAGTGGCTCAGGCCTGTAATCTCAGTACTTTGGGAGGCTGAGGCTGGTGAATTACTTGAGCCAGAGTTTGAGACCAGCCTGGGCAACGTGGTGAAACCTTGTCTCTACAAAAAATACAAAAATTAGCTGGGAGTGGTGGCATATGCCTGTAGTCCCAGCTACTTGGGAGGCTGAAGTGGAAGGATTCCTTGAGCCCAAGAGGTTGGGGCTGCAGTAAGCCATGTTTGTGCCCCTGCACTCCAGCCTGGGTGACAGAGTGAGATCCCATTTAAAAAAAAAAAAAGAAAGTTGATTCGGAAGTGATGTCGGAGAGGCAGTAAATCTCTCTGTCAAGGTGTGTGTGGCAGCAGGATGGCTAATCTCCCTGTCAATCTATCTCCATAATCCTCACTGAGTTCTGCTATCAGAGGCCTTGGTAAGGTGACTGTCAATCAGAGCATGACTTTTCCCAGCATATGGAACGTGCCTAGTTCGAGAAGCTTGAGAGGGCCATTAAGAGGCTGCAGCAAAAGGGAATGGATGGTATCCAAGAAACATCTGTCCAATTGACATCAGTTTACATCAGGGCAAAGAAAGTTCTATTGTAGTGTCCCCTGCACACGTGAATTTGAGGTGATGGCTTCTCCTGCAAGGCTGACAATGCAACAACCATGTTTTCCATTATTACAATTCACTCATATTTTAGATGTGAAAACCCACCCAAAGTTGTCCATCAGGGCTAGGATTCAAACTGATTTCCTCAAACTATGACAGCTCCAACCTCAGGATTCCACATTGAATTATTAATTATTTTTTAGCAGGGCAGATGGATATGTTAAAAGAAAACAGCAAACAGCAACAACATAACTACCATATAATGTCATAAGCAGTATAACAGAGGCACATATCAATTGCGTTAGTAACTCAGAGTGGAGAGCAGTTGATGTGAGGGTGAGGGAGGGAAGAAGGTGAGAATGTGGTAAAATTAGGGAGGCTCTGAGGAGTCATCGTTGTGAAGTTTTATGTAGTGTACTTCTGGGGGAAGAGATCACAAATGGGGCTGCCTGTGAACATATTGTATTTGTCTTTCACAGTGTTTGAAATGATTTGGAATACATTTCCAACACTTATTTACTTATTTAGAGATGGAGTCTTGCTCTGTCACCCAGGATGGAGTGCAGTGGCATGATCTTGGCTCACTGCAACCTCTGCCTTCCGGGTTCAAGTGGTTCTCCTGCCTCAGCCTCCCAAGTAGCTGGGACCACAGGTGTGTGCCACCACGCCTGGCTAATTTTGTTATTTTTTTTGAGACGGAGTCTTGCTCTGCCACCCAGACTGGAGTGCAGTGGAGTGATCTCGGCTCACTGCAACCTCTGCCTCCCGGGTTCAAGCAATTCTCCTGCCTCAGTCTCCTGAGCGTCTGGGACTACAGGCACACACCACCTCACTCAGCTAATTTTTGTATTTTTAGTAGAGACAAGGTTTCACCATATTGGTCAGGCTGGTCTCGAATTTCTCACCTCACGTGATCCACCCGCCTCAGCCTCCCAAAGTGCTGGGATTACAGTCATGAGCCACTGTGCCCAGCCGTCCTGCTAATTGTATTTTTAGTAGAGATGGAGTTTCACCATGTTAGCCAGGCTGGTCTCGAACTCCTGAACTCAAATGACCTGCCCACCTCAGACTCCCAAAGTGCTGGGATTATAGGAGTGAGCCACCGTGCCTGGCCCCAACATTTAAAAACAGGGTATTTCACATAAAAATAAAAATTTCTCATTTCTCTTTGAAAATTAGAAGATCTGTTAACATGGGGTTCCATGGTTTCACATGGTATCAACCAGCGGTCTGCTTCATCCTGGGCAAGTGTGTCGATCGCCCATGTTGTCCCCACTGGGCCTCTCTTGACCCAAAAGGTTGAGAAGATAAAGTTTTCAGAGGCATATCAACATGTAAGCTTACAAGTTTAAAGAGCCAGAGGGGTAGGAAAAATCCTTGTTTACTCAAGTAGATTAAAATATTAAAGCAATCTGCTATTTGTTGATATTCTTGACTACTTAGGCTTTCCTTTTATGATAATCACATACAGACATACTTCTAAGTGATTATCACAAAAGAGAGTTGAAAATCCTGTCGAGATTGTGGAGATGTTGGAGTGAATTCGGAAAGAAATATGCTTCTGAAAAGTGCAGTGATCAACTAGGAACCCTAAGGACTTGCATTCCACCATGTTTTGCTGACTTCTGTGATTACTGACTGAAATACATTAACTAAATCAACTAATTTATAATTTATTCCATATTTTCTAATCCTCATATTTGGACATATAATCTAACTTAGAGGCTTTCAAACAATTTTGACCATGACCCACAGCATGAAATACATTTTTCATCACATACATGCATATACATTTGTAACTGCAAAACATTTCAAAACCCAACACTTCCTCTTACATAATGCAACTCTGACATTACCTATTCTATTTTAATCTGCATTTCGGCCGGGCGTGGTGGCTCAAGCCTGTAATCCCAGCACTTTGGGAGGCCGAGACGGGCGGATCACGAGGTCAGGAGATCGAGACCATCCTGGCTAACACAGTGAAACCCTGTCTCTACTAAAAAATACAGAAACTAGCTGGGCGAGGTGGCGGGCGCCTGTAGTCCCAGCTACTCGGGAGGCTGAGGCAGGAGAATGGCGTGAACCTGGGAGGCGGAGTTTGCAGTTAGCTGAGATCTGGCCACTGCACTCCAGCCCGGGCGACAGAGCGAGACTCCATCTCAAAAAAAAAAAAAAAAAAACAATCTGCATTTCATTTTAAAAACAAAAACCCTGCAGGTCAACCCTCTAAACTGATTCCACAACCCACTGATAGTTCACAACCTGCAGTGAAAAACGCTGGCCTAACATGCGGACTGACAATGTCTGAAATGACGAATGTATTAGGAAAATCTAGGGTATAATAGTAGTGATATTTATACACTGTCAAATTCCAAAAAGGATACCTGTAGGCACATATGATGACCCCCGCACCAACACTCTGTGGCCAGCTCCTGCTACCTCTATAATACAGTAGTCTCCATTTATCCACAGTTTCACTCTTTGTAATTTCAGTTACCCACAGTCTACTGTAGTTCAAAAATATTAAATGGAAAATTCCAGAAATAAAAAATTCATAAGTTTTAAATTGTGTACTGTCCTGAGCTTCATGATGAAATCTCATGCCATCCCACTCTGTCCCACCCAGGACATGAATCATCCCTTTTCCAGCATATCCATGTTGTATATGCTACTCACATGTTAGTCACTTAGTAGCCTTTGCTTATCAGATTGACTGGCACATTACTGCAGTGCTTGTGTTCAAGTAAACTTTATTTTACTTGATAATGGCCCCAAAGGGCAATAGTAGTGATGCTGGCAATTTGGATATGCCAAAGAAAAGCCAAATATATGCTAAAGAAAAGTTAATCTCTTACTCTGCTTAATTTATAAATTAAACTTTATCATAGGTATGTATGTATAGAAAAAACAAGGTACATATAACATTGGGTACTATCTGCAATTTCAGGCATCTACTGGGGGTCTTGGAACGTATCTCCCATGGATAACGAGGGACTACTACTGTACTTTGTTCCTGGACCTGGGAAACTTTCACCTCTTATTAGGTACCACACATAAGCACCCATAACTCAGGATATAGACCATTCCCTTAGAAAAGGCAATTCCAGGTGAAAATGAATTAAAAATGCTAAGAATATTTACAAGTTACATGAAAAACAAAACACTGTAAGATAACTAACAGATGCAATGAATAGGTAAGAGTGAGAATATAATAAATATTTTTAAAATATTTATATTTTAATAATAAATATAATTTAATTTAATATTAAATAAATATAATTTAATAATAATAAATTCAAAGTGTAGGAAAGAATAGGGCAACATTAATGTAAAATTCATATATTTGAAAAGGATACAAACAGAATTTCTAGAAATGAAAAGTATGTTCATTGAAAGTAAACCCATTTGGAATGGATTTAACATCTGATTACATACAGTTGAAGAGAAAATTAATGAACTGGAAAACAGATTCAAGGAAATCATCCAGAATACAGCTTTGAGAAAGAAAAAAAATAAAATAAAGGTATGAAAATATCTTAATTTACTTAACTAAGATAAAAACATGAAGAATAGAATGAGATGGTATAATAGACATCTAATAAGAGTTTCAGGAGAGAACAGAAAGATTCTGTTCTCTGTAGGAGAGGCAGTGTGTGAAAAGTAATGACTAAGAATTTTCCAGCTTGAAGAAAAATATCTTCTCAGGTTAAAGCAGCATTAATAAAAACTAAGAACAAATTCAGGCCTAGACATATCATGGTGAAGTAGCAAAGGCAAAAATGAAAAACTTCATAGCTATAAAATGTTAAAGACATGCTACCAACTAGTGAACAATAGTTGTAAACAGACTTACAGCAGTACCTTTTCAGCAATAATAGATGTCAAAAAACAGTGGACTAATATCATCAAAGTGTTGAGGGAAAATAACTGTTAACCTAGAATTGTATACTTAGCTAAAATATTTGTAAATGAAGACAAACTAAAGAGATTTTCAAAGAAAGATGAAACATTGAGTGTCACAAACCATTGCCGAAAGAATTGCTAATGGATATAGTTTGTATATAATAACCTCATAAGAGTTGGATGCAGGAAGAAAGGGTAAACAAGCAAATTGGTAAACATGCTGATAAGTCTACATGGACATTGACTGTTCAAACATAGACATGTTTAGAGGGTTTTAAAGCAAGGGGAATGAAAATACTAGACAATAATAGCATGGAAAATGGAAGGGGGAGATTAGAATTAAAGTATTTTAAGAAGCTGATATTTTTTTCTGGTGGGAAATAAAGAAACTGATTAATTTTAGAATTTTAGTTCAGTATTGCTCAAAATTAAAGAGTAACCACGAAAATAATAAAACAGAACATAAAGTTTTCATTCAAATAGAGGGGAAAAAGGAATATAATGTACACTTCTAGAACATGACACAAAAATTTGAAAATCAAAGAATGGAAAAAAATTGCAGAAAAATACTGAGAAATAAAAGCTGCATTAACAATATCACCGTCGGTCAAAAGAATTTTAGACAATAATCATTCTTGGGGATTAAAGAAGACATTAATAAAAGGTACAGTTCTCCAGGAAAGCATCACTACATTTGAACTTATATGCATTCAACAACTTAGCCTCAAAATATGTAACAGAAAAATTTGGCCAGTAAAAATCAACAAATTTATGATAATAGGGGAAGAGATTTTATCATATCTCTCTCAGAAACTGGTAGATCAAATAGACCAAAAATTAGTAAAGGTATAGACTATTTAAATAACACAATTTAAAAAATTGCTGACATATAAACTCAGATTCAAGCATATATAATAATATGATATATGATGGAAAGACATTGTAAATCAATGAATTGTAAATTATTCAATAAACAATGCTGAAATAATTCACATGGAAAAATGAATATCCGTTCATATGAATATATGAATTTAGAGAGACTTAAGGCCTATTTGTCAGAATAGAAACTTTAAAAAATGAAGGAAGGAAATATAGGAAATGTCTTTGTGACTTCATAGTAGAGAAAGATTTCTTAAAACAAGACCATAATAAATGCAAATCATAAAGACAAGGACATTATATACAAATCTAAAAGAAATTCACTAATTAGGAGAAGATATTTGCAACACGTAAAACTGACAAACACTAGTATCTAGACTATATTTAAAAAAACATAATTTCTTTAACAAAATAAGAAAAGGACAAAAAAACACAAGGGAAAAGGGATAAAGCATATAATCAGGAAATTGTAGAATAGGAACCCCAGATAAACAGTAACATTTGTCAAGGTGCTGTATTTCACTAATAATTACAGCAATGAAAATTAAAGCCACAATGAGATACAATTTCACACCTATTATTTTGGCAAAAAATAAAACATCTAACAATATCGACAGAATTTTGGGAGATGGGAACTCATTATTTGAGGGTGTGTAAATTTGTTCAACTATATTGAATGAGCAATTTCACAATATCTAGTTAACTTAATGATGCGGTAGATATATTGGTTGGGTACTCAAAAGCCATTTCCAGTAATTTCTCCCTTTCTCACCTCCCACTGTAGAGGCTGGAAAATCCAAATACTAACTTTTCCATTCTCTCTTGCATCTAGTGGTTGCTATGTGACTCATTTCTAGCCAGTGAGAAATAGGATGTCTGCCAGATGGCTTTATGTGCTCTCCCTTACTGCCTGGTTTTGAGTATGGTCTGAGGAAATAGTGTTTGGAACTGCTATAGTCATGTTCAGACAATGAAGGGAAGGTCAAGAAGGCACTGATCTCTTAGCCATCGAACCAATTCCAGCAACATCCTTCTCTAGACCTTTTGTGAGCCAGGTTTTCCCTTGCTGTATCCAAATGCTCTTCATTGATCCTAAGATCTAGTCATTGCCTCTCCAGGTGTACACCCTAGAGAAACTTATATATTTGAAAGGATTATTCCTTGTTTGTAAAACAAAAAATGGAAAGTAACCTAGATGACCATTGGTAGAGGAAGGGATAAATAAATCATGGTACTGTTTCTACAGTGGAATACTCTAGAGCAGTTAAAATAAATTAACTGGGTCTACATGTTCCAACACAGACAAATCTCACATCAATGTTGAGCAAAAGGAGCAAGTTGAGGAAAGACATATAGTGCATAACAGTATTTGTGTCAGATTTTTAAAGCACATGAAACAATATACTACATATTATACGTGTATATACATATATACATATACATGTACAGACAACACATAAATATGTATATACACATATATATGTTATAAAAGTGTAAAAGTATGGACAGAATGATACATACCAACTTTAGAATAGTTTTTACTCTAGGGAAGGAGAGGAATGGGGTCACCACGGAATACAAAAAAGATATGCCACTTTAAAAATCTGAGTGGTAGGTAAGTGGGTGCTTATATTTTTTTCTATATGTCTGAAAATAATTTGGAAATGAAAGGATAATAGAAAGATAATATGGAGCACAATTTGCAACTGCAAAGATATGGAAACAACCTAAGTGCCCATCAACCAATGAGTGGATAAAGAAAATGTGATCTATATACACCATGGAATACCATTCAGCCATAAAAAAGAATGAAATAATGTCTTTTGCAGAAATTTGTATGGAGCTGAAGGCTATCATTCTAAGTGAAGTAACTCAGGAATGGAAAACCAAATACACTATGTTCTCACTTATAAGTGGGAGCAAAGCTGTGGGTATGCAAAGGCATATAGAGAGGTATAATGGACTTGGGAGACTCAGAAGAGGGAAGGGTGGGAGGTGGATGAGGTATAAAAAACTATATACTGAGTACAAGGTACACTCCTTGGGTGACAGGTGTGCTAAAATCTCAGACTTCACCAATGTACAATTCACCCATGTAACCAAAAACCACTTGTACCCCAAAAGCTATTGAAATAAATAAATAAAATGGAAAAAGAAAGATAATGTTGGAGATAGGCAAAGGAATGAGTTGGAGGGGAGAAAGACATGGCCAGGTTCTGGAGGTCATTACAATAATTTAGATCATATAAGAGGAAGAAGGTCTGAACTGGGCTAGGGACCATGGAAGTGGAAAGAAGACAATTTTGAAATATGTCTTAGAGCTAAATGAGCTACGTGAGAAATTACATGCCTGACAATGATTTTTTAGTTTATATAGATTTTTCTTTAAAAATTATAAAATTTACATGGCATAAAATATATTATTTTAGCTATTTTTAAGTGTACAGTTCAGTAGCAAACACATTCATGTTATTGTACAACTATTACCACCATTGATCTTCAGAACTTTTTCATCTTGCAAAGCTGAAATTCTGTAGACATTAAACCCTAACGCTTCATTCCTCCTCTCCAACCCCTGGCAACCACCATTCTACATTCTGTCTCTATGAATATGACTAATCTAGTTAAAATGATTAACTGGATTTACAGGTATCAACATAGACAAATCTTACATCAATGTTGAGTGAGGGGCTAGTTCCATGATGAGTGGAATCATACGCAGTTTGCCCTTTTGTGGCTGGCTTATTTCACTTAGCATAACGTCTTCAAGTTTCATCCATGTTGTAGCAGGTGAAGAATTTCCTTATTTTTTTAAGACTAAATAGTATTTTGTTTATCCATTCATCCATTGATGGACATTTGGGTTACTCCCATATTTTGACTACTGTAAATAATATTATTATGAACATGAGTGTACAAATACCTATTCAACTCCCTGCCTTCAATTCTTTTGGGTAGGTACTTAGAAGTGGAACTGCCAAATCAATGGTAACCCTGTTACAGTGGGAAGCTAGTGAGGTATGAGCAGGGCGGGAGAGGGCCTCAGCCCCTGCAACACACACACCAGGAGTGTTGGGCAACGTCGTTAACTGTTTCTGTAAAATAATAATTGGTTACAGCTCATGCCAGGGAAAGGTAGTCTCCTAACAGATAGAAAACACTTGAAACTGATCAGCAACTTCCCCATAAGATCTCAGGAGTGAGAAGAAGTAATGCAAGATCCTGGAAGCCTGCCAACCTATAAACCCCAAGTCAAGAGGTCACGCTGCCTGCTTGGCCTTCTTCCAAGTGTACTGTCCTTCCTTTCTTTACTGCTTTGAAACTTTTTAATAAACTTTCACTCTGGCTCTAAAACTTGCTTCAGTCTCTCCTTCTGCCTTATGCCCCTTAGATTCTTTCTTCTGCGGTGGCAAAAATTGAGGTTGCTGCAGACCCGAATGGATTAGCTACCAGTAACAATCCTATTTTCAGTTTTTTGAGGAAGATAATACTTTTCATAAAGGTATAATTTTCAGATTACAGCTACTGTGGAATAATGTACTGCCATTAGAATATTCATGTTTCCTCACCATTACTTTCCATCAGCCTGCCAAGTTTGCAAATAAAAACTCTAGCAGATATTTTGTTACCATGGATAGGAGGAGCACAGGACTTTATAGAGTAGAACCAGGCTCTGGGGACAATCTGCCACTCCATGAATACATGAACACTCATTAAGAAAACCTAATATGGTGATTGAGAAATTGCCTCTGCCTTCTCTATTAAAAGGTACACTTGTTAGTCAAGTCTGTTTCGTTTCGGGACTATACAACGTTAACTGCTGATGGTTTTCCCATGTGCTCTCAGCAGGGTCAAGTGAGATGACAAAGAAGAAAACTCCTAAATCCCAGTGAGAGCCACTGATATTTAAATAAAATAGAAACCCAAGGCTGGGCACAGTAGCTTACATTTATGATCCAAACGCTTTGCAAGGCCGAGGTAGGAGGACAGCTTGAGGCCAGGAGTTCAAGACCACCGTGGGCAACTTAGTGAGACCTCATCTCTACAAAAAAAAAAAAAAAAAAAGGGAAGAAAAAAAATCCCCAACCAAATAAACGCCCCAAACCTCAACCTTTATTTCTAACAAATTACATAGGTAATGAAGCTTCACTGTAGGATAATAAAAAGTATATAGATACATAAATTTAAGACAATTAAAATAATCTATAATCCCAGCTTTTTGTTAAATTTAGATTATTTTCTAGGCATAAATATATTTAATGTGAATTTTAATTATAAAACAGAGCCATACTCTATTGTTTTGTAACTTTCCCCTCAATTAATATATTGTGCACATATTTCCATGTCATATCTGTTAAAATAAAATATATTTAAAATTACAAATTATCCATTGATGTATATATTTATTCAATGTTGTGCTGTTAGACTCTTTTATTTGAAATTTTATCTTGCCAATATGGCAAGGAATGTTTTCCTAGCTATATTTTTAAGTTCATCTTTATTTTTAATGACAAATTTAAAAAATAATATGGCTGGAGGTTGAGGTGAGACGACTGCTTGAAACCATGAGTTTGGACCAGCTGAGCAACATAGTGAGACTCCATCTATAATAATAATAATAATATGGCTTCATCAAATGGTATGCATAGATTCTTATTTCTTTCCAAAACATTTACATATTTTTTAATGTTTTCAAGTATATACATATATTATTATAAGTTCAAATAATACAAAAAGGAATAAAAAAGAAAGTTAAAATTGTTCCTGGTTCTCAAGATAATTGTTAATAATTTAATGAACATTCTTTTAGACTTTGAGTGCATATATACAAATATGTGTATTTATTTTTTAACTTAGAGAGTGGACTTTTTCATGTCATTAAATATTATTTTATAGTATCATTTTTGATGGTTTCAAACTAGTCTGCATTTGTGTTACCCAAGTCAGTCCCAGTTTCTGTAGCTTTGCCAAGGAAAGCTGGCCTACCCAGAACCCCTGCCAAAAGGGCAGGGCTCCTTTCCTCTCCTGCTCCCTCTCTGTCAGCCACCAGCTGATTGGAATGAGACTAGGTATAGGACACATGCACAATCTTTGGATTGTCAGGGTGCCCAGTGCAAAGTCTCTGTGCAGACTGGAAAGATCTAGACCTACAATGACCTCATTGTTAGATTTGAGCTGGGCAATAACCAGAAAGTTAAACAGTTCATAGTGGATTCACAGCTTAAAGATGCATGGGGAAATGGCAAGAGGTGCCTTGAAAGGTCATAATGTCACTGAAATGCCAGGGGTTCAGTCTAAGTCACCTTTCTCACAGTACAGAAAACCAATCACTGAGACAACCAGTATTGCCAAGGAAGAAGAATTTTTATTTGGATCTTGTTAGCTGGAGAGAGGAGAGATCAGTCTCAAGTCCATCTCTTCCAACCAAATAAAATTGGGGATTGATACAGTGGTTATATAGCAGAGTATGAAGGTAGTTACGTAGGGGAAAACAGAAATCATGGAGGGGTAAGGAAACAATCATGATGGATGAGGTGTCTGGCATCTTCATTGTCTGGATGCAGTGATCTGATGAGTTTCAGTTTCTTACCTGAGAGTCAGTTTCCTGCGGAAGGAACTCAGATAAAACAATGTAAGTTTCAAGTTTTAAGGTCAAGGAGAGTCAATTTCTGTTTATTTAAAAAACCATAAACATCAGCTCTATGGGACAGTTGGGCCAATATCAATAAAAAGGTCAGTCAACATTATGGGAACACAAGAAGTATGAGTAAGATAAGCCATGAGGTTGATACAAATATATACCATGAAGAGTAGTATTTTAGGGTATAGGCTTTGGAGTCAGATGAGCATTTGAATATTGATACTTCCCCTTTAATGCTATGTGACTTGGATTAATTAATCTTCTGAGCCATAGTTTCATTATCAGTAATACATGGATAATTCTGTGTCTGTTACTGAGTTGTTGAAAGAATTTATTGAGATAATATAGGCAAAATTTTTAGTACAGTCCCAGACACATAGAAGCACTAAATGAAAACATTATTATTATAGCTATTTCTTCCCAAATGTACCTTATGTTTGATCCTGTACTATCTTTTGAATCTCCTGGCATATATCAATTTATGAATATGTAATGTGGGGGCCATAAGCTCTTGGCCCCCTAAAGGTTCACTGAAAATCACTAACATGAGGCAGACTGCTCAGAAGGAGAAAAGGCATACAAATTTATCTGCCGTGTATACATGGGAGCCTTCAGAATGATGACCAGCTACTCAATGTGGTACAGAAGCTTATAAACCATCTTGACGTTACAGAAAGAATGGGGGCTTGGATCCTGGTAAAACAGGTTATAGAAGAGGGGGAAGGAATTCTATTAAGGGGCAATGTAGGATTAACTTGTAAATAGTTCTGTTTGGAATTGAAATGATAAAAGGGTCTGCTCAGATGGGGTTATATCTTGGTAAGAAAAAACAGTTGTTCTTGGTGGGTCTGGATCTTAGGCAGCTAAAGAAACTTCAGCTTCTTGGAGGGGTGCAGGGAAGGTCAGAGAGACCTTGACGCTTCGTCGGCTCAGGATGGCAAAACATCATATTCTTGGGTATTGGTTTTTGAGCCCCAACAGTAATCAATAATTGTATGTTGAGTTCCAGGAAGTTTTCTTGTATTTAAGTCTGGATTTTTTATTGACCAAACTTCTGAAATAGCTGAATCAATTTTCTAATCCACAATTTTTTTCTATCTTTAACGATAAAAGGAGATTCTACCTAGACTGCTTGTTTAATTTTGGGGATATAAAACTTAAGTTTTCTTTTTTTTAAGTATCCTGAAGTCTTGAATGGTTGTAAGACTCACACAATAAAAAGGAGTATTAGCATTTAAATATCAGTTGGCAACTGAGTAGGCAGTACTCTCATAGAACTCGAGGTTTCTTACCTTTTTCTCTTAGAAAGTAAGTACTTTTCTTAGTCAGAATTTTCTCTTGCTGGAGTGGTACAAAGGGCGCTGGGTGGATTCAATTTCAGTCATGTCAACTTTCTTTCTATTTCCCTCCTCTCCCTACAGATAATTAAGGACTACGTGGTGTGTATAAATAGCTTCAGTGGAGAACATGCTCTTATCTTTGCCCCTCTCATCACCAAGCAGGGCCCCTAACTGATGTTGCAATTAGAGTACTGATTTAGCTCTGAGAGACACATTGCAAATGATCTGCTGAGGAGGATGGTATTTATATCAGTACTGACTGATGAAGACTTTGTCAACTGTACCTTTGGCAGATCATCTGATGGCATGCCCCTGGGTTAATCTACTTCTCATTATAAATGATGACCCATGATGATGTGTTTTCTGAACCACTCATCTTGTACAGAGTGCCACAATGTGGAACAGCCCTATGTAAATTCTGATAATTAAGGAAATAATCCAAAGTATAGGGGTCAACGAAAAAACTGTAGAGGTCAAGACATTTGGTGAGTTACTCAGGCACAGTAATTTGATTTTGATTTGAAGAAATTCACACTTCTGTATTGCAGGTTTAATTGTCTATTTTGACATAGAGAAAGGAAATAAAAATACACTACTTATGTTTCCCATAGAAAGACTGGGCAATTTGGTCTGTGGCCATACCACCCTGAACGCACCCAATCTTGTCTGATCTTGGAAGCTAAGCAGGGTCGGACCTGGTTAGTACTTGAATGGGAGACCACATGCGAATACCGGGTGCTGTAGGTTTTGTAAAAAAAAAAAAAAAAAAGAAAGATTGGGCAATTTGAAGTTGCCTTTTTTTTCATTTCGTAGATGCTGTGAGTACTTCAAAACCACAACATATTCTCAGGTCAAGTAAGTTATATGGAATCAGAAGTGCAAAGATTGTTTTGATTATTTGACTAAAGTTAAAAGCCAGTGATTTAGTACATCTATTAAAATAGACAAATATGCATATTATAATTGTGTATTATATTTATCACATAGCAATTATATTTTATAGGATATAATTATAATTTATATAATATTTAAAAATTTTCTCCTTTGTGAAAGTAGAAATGTAGTGGAAACAGTGATAGGGAGTTGAGCTAATTCTTATCCTCACTTTGTCCTGAATGGCTAGAAGGTTGATATTACAGTCCATTAGCATAAAGATTCATCTCTGGCCTCTTCTTTGATATGGAGTATTGATATTTGTAATCTTTTGGGAGAGATTTGCAAACATAGTGGCATGCCCCTCCTGATCTTTTTTTTACTCCTAAACAGATTACCATTTCTAAACCTTTCCTACCTAAAAATCTTTCTGTGGACCAAGTGTGCACAAGGAGTCCAGATAATGTTGCAACATAGAAAATCATCACTCAGGCTGGGCATGGTGGCTTACTGGGCATGGTGGCTCACTCCTGTAATCACAGCACTTTGGGAGGCTGAGTCGGGTGGATTCCTTGAATATAGGAGTTTGAGATCAGCCTGGGCAACATGGGGAAATGTTGCCCATTTCTACAAAAAATACAAAAATTAGTCTGTGGTGGCATGTGCCTGTAGTCCCAGTGACTCAGGAGGCTGAGGCAGGAAGATAGCTTGAACCCAGGAGGCAGAGGTTGCAGTGAGCCAAGATCACACCACCATTCTCTAGCCTGGGCAACAGAGTGAAATCCTGTCTCAACAATAACAACAACAACAAAAAACCAAGAAAAGAAAATCATTGCTCAGTACATACTGAGCCATCCCTCTGGTGTGCACAAGGACACTCCTCTTCCTCTCCTTCCCCCACTGTCTGCTCGTCTTAGGATGCTACCTCTTCCTCTCCGCTTTGGCTCCAGTGCTCAGTCAGCCAGATCAGTCCTGTTGAAACTGAAGATGAGGGACATACAAGAAATCCTTATTTTTGAGAAAAGGGTAGAATGAAAATTGTACCTTCTGGTTCCTGTCTCAGAGTGAAGTAGCTACCAAACTAACTTCTTTTACTAGTTTTGAGAAGTGAAGCCAGCTGGACTTCCTGGCTTGAGGGGGGACTTGGAGAACTTTTCTGTCTAGCTAAAGGATTGTAAACACACCAATCAGCGCCCTGTGTCTAGCTAAAGGTTTGTAAACACACCAATCAGCACTCTGTAAAAATGTACCAATCAGCGCTCTGTGTCTAGCTAAAGGTTTGTAAACAGACCAATCAGCACTCTGTAAAATGGACTAATTAGCAGGATGTGGGCAGGGCCAAATAAGGGAATAAAAGCTGGCCACTGGAGCCAGCAGCGGCAACCCACTCGGGTCCCCTTCCATGCTGTGGAAGCTTTGTTCTTTCGCTCTTCACAATAAATCTTGCTGTTGCTCACTCTTTGGGTCCACACTACCTTTATGAGCTGTAACACTCACTGAGAAGCTCTGCAGCTTCACTCCTGAAGTCAGCGAGACCACAAACCCACCAAGAGGACCAAACAACTCTGGATGTGCCACCTTTAAGAGCTGTAACACTCACTGCAAAGGTCTGCGGCTTCACTCCTGAAGTCAGCGAGACCGCGAACCCACCAGAAGGAAGAAACTCCGGACACATCTGAACATCTGAAGGAACAAACTCTGGACACACCATCTTTAAGAACTGTAACACTCACCGCGAGGGTCTGCAGCTTCATTTTTGAAATAAGCGAGACCAAGAACCCACCGAAAGGAACCAATTCTGGACACAGTTTGGCCCATTCCTTAAGACTTTTGTGCTATGTTGTTTCTTTATTTTCTCTTATCATAGACCCACTGTGTTGTTCTAACTTGGATGAAGAGATTGGAAAACTTTGGATTACTGTACAATCAAGGCCTTTCCCATCTTTTATAAATATCTGGACCCCTCCTTCCCTTGTGACTAGTGGCTCTGGGCAAAACACAATCTGTATACTCATCTCAAAAATGTCAGATGTAGCCCCTGGGAGGATAAAAAAGAAAGCAGGAAATCAATATGTGCTGTAGGACAAAATAGATGAAGGACTCTCAAAGCTCAAAAACAAGAAAAACACAGACCAATTAAAAAATGGGCAAACAACTCAAAAAGAAACTTAAATATAAAAATGCCCAATAAGCATTTGAAAAGATATTCAGCATCATTAGGAAAATGCAAATTAAAACCACAAAGAGATACCACTAAACCCAAAATAAAGTGGCTTAAAACATGTTTTTAACCCAAGTGCTGGCCGGGCACAGTGGCTCACACCTGTAATCCCAGCACTTTGAGAGGCTGAGGCAGGCAGATCACATGAGGTCAGGAGTTTGAGACCAGCCTGGCCAGCATGGTGAAACCCTGTCTCAACTGAAAATACAAAAATTAGCGGGGCATGATGGCAGGTGCCTGTAATCCCAGCTACTTGGGAGACTGAGGTGGGAGAATCACTTGAACCCAGGAGGCAGAGGTTGTAGTGCACCGAGACTGCATCATTGCATTTAGCCTGGGCAACAAAGTGAGACTCTGTCTCCGGAAAAAAAAAAAAAAAATCCAAGTGCTCATGAAGATGCAGAGGAACTCTCTAATTTTTTTTTTTCTTTTTTCCTGAGATGGAGTCTCACTTTTATTGCCCACGCTGGAGTGCAGTGGCCCGATTTCAGCTCACTGCAACCTCCACCTCCCAGGTTCAAGCAATTCTCCCACCTCAGCTTCCCGAGTAGCTGGGATTACAGGCACGCGCCACTATACCCAGCTAAGTTTTACATTTTTCATAGAGACGGTGCTTCACCATGTTGACCAGGCTGGTCTTGAACTCCTGACCTCAAGTGGTCTGCCCACCGTGGCCACCCAAAGTGCTGCGATGACAGATGTAAGCCACTGTGCCCAGCCTCTCTCTTTTTAATTTAACTATGAAAGAGATGGAGCCTGCTGGTCTTGAGCTCCTGGACTCAAGTGATCCTCCTACCTTGGCCTCCCAAAGTGGTGGGATTATAAGCATGAGCTACTGTACCCAAACTGGAACTCTCTCTTTACCATTGCTGGTGGGAATGCAAAATGGTATGGACACTTTAGAAAAAGTTTGGCAGTTTCCTATAAAGTTAAAATATAGTTACCTTATGACCCAGTAATACCAATTTTAGATGTTTATCCCAGCAAATTGCAAATAGATAGTCACATGAAAACCTGTGTGCAAATATTTATAGAAGCTTTATTCATAAGCACCCTGTATTTGTCTGTTTTCACACTGCTGATAAAGATATACCTGAGACTGGGCAATTTACAAAAGAAAGAGGTTTAATCAACTTATAGTTCCACATGGCCGGGGAAGCCTCACAATCATAGCAGAAGGCAAAGAGGAGCAAATCACATCTCACATGGATGGCAGCAGGCAAAGAGAGACAGAGCTTGTGCAGGGAAACTCACCTTTTAAAAACTATCAGATCTCGTGAGACTTATTCACTATCAGGAGAAAAGCATAGGAAAGACTTGCCCCCATGATTCAATTACCTCCCACTGGGTCCCTCCCACTGGGTCCCTCCCACAACATGTGGGAATTCAAGATGAGATTTGGGTGGGGACAGAGCCAAACCATATCACATCCCAAACCCCAATGTCCCTCAACTGGTGAGTGGATAAACAGCCTGTAGTCCATCCAAACAATGGGACTCCACTGAGCAATAAAAAGAAACTAGCTTCTGATACATGCAACAATTGGTTGAATCTCAAATGTGTTACGCTAACTGAAAGAATCCAGACTCAAATAGCGATATGCCACATGGTTTCATTTATATGATATTCTGGAAAAGGCAAAGCTGGAGGAATAGAAAACACATGGTAGTTTTCAGGGGTTGGAGGTGAGGGAAGGAGCTGACAACAAAGGGTTGTAAGGAATTTTTAGGGATAATCGAAATGCTCTATATCTTCATGGTTCTGCCTACATGATTGTACCTGTCAAAAATTATAGAACTATACACTACAAAAGCTAAAAACTTAATACATGTAAATTACATAGAATAGAAAACAAAATAAAAGTTATTGATAATGGCAAGTTGCTTCTTTGAGAAAACTGACAAAATAAGACACATCTCTGGTAATATTAGCCAAGGTTGCCAAAATGAAACAGGGAGAGAGGGTGGGACATATGGGACAAGGGGCCCATCCAAAGCAGCTTCTCTTCTGCTAGAACCCTAGGTTCAGGACTGTAGAGGGAAGGGGCAGTGAGTGAAGGCTGGAGAAATAAGACTTGTGAGGTGAGATTAAAACATCTAAGGTCAGTTTCCCTGCTAATGAGGAGGCAAAAGGGTGATTTAACAGCAAGCAGTCTTTGAGTTTTTATGCCTCCTTGACAGTTTGATTATGGTTCAATTTAGCAAGAATGACAGCTTAAATAATCTTTAGCATATTATAATGGAGTTGCGTCTATGGAATTATATGGCTTATCTGAAAGGTAAAGCACTTGTAGTGCCTTGCAAAATGAAAATGCAGCATGCGGAGGCTTGCATTGTGAATTTTATCTCCAGATCGACTGCAAGAACAAACCAGCAATCCCAAGAGGAACCACAGACCCTCTGAAAGAAGTGAACTGCTTCTGCAGCACCCGGGAGACACCCCAATTGTGGAAGTGGGAAAGGGAGACCCTCCTCTCCTGAACACACCCCCACTGGAGAAACTGAAGGTCTGTTTGCGGAGTGAGCTTCTGACTTTACCTGGACCTGAGTCAAGTTAGAGAGCTGAGCAAAATACAGGGGTAGAGGAAGCAGCAGAAAGGCCCTGGGAGCTTGCTGGGTCCCCAAACAGCCCATTCCTGCCTGACACCACAGGGATCTATCCAGAGGGTGGCCAGAAGAGCAGGGGTAAAACTCCACAGGCAGAAGGAATTCTCTAGCTGAACTTTGCAACAATTTAAACAGGGCAAGAAGCCTCCTGGCCAGATCTAAGGGGAGGGGGTGAATCAGGTGTTCAGACTTCACAGGTAAGGGAAAAATTAAAGCTTTTTTCTGTTGCAGCTGAGAGGCAGATAGCCTTGGGCAAGTTTTCAAGCCTGTCTCACCCTCCGCCTGGAAACAGACTTGGGCTGTCGTGGGAGGGACGGTCGGAGTGAGACTGGTACTTCGGTTTGCATGGGAGCTGGTGAGGCCTGTGACTACCGGCTTTCTCCTGCTTTCCTGACAACCTGCATGACTCAGAAGAGGCAGCCATAATCCTCCTAGGTACACAGCTCCAGTGACCTGGGAATCTCACCCCCATCCCCCACAGCAGCCGCAGCAAGGCCCGCCCAAGGAGAGTCTGGCCTCAGACACACCTAGCCCTGCCCCCACCTGATGGTCCTTCCCTATCCACCCTGGTAGTGGAAGACAAAGGGCATATAATATTGGCAGTTCAAGGGCCTCACCCACTGCTGGTCCCTCTCCATACTACTACAACTGATGCTTTCTGGAAAGTGCCACCTCCTGACAGGAGGCCAACCAGCACAAAAATAGAGCATTAAACCACAAAGCTAAGGACCCTCACGGAGTTCATTGCACTCTCTGTCACCTCCACTGGAACAGGCGCTGGTATCCACAGTTAAGTGACCCACAGATGGCTCACATCATAGGACTCTGTGCAGAAAACCCCCAGTACCAGCCCAGAGCCGGGTAGACTCACTGGGTGGCTAGACCCAGCAGAGAGATAACAATCACTAAAGTTCAGCTCACAGGAAGCCACATCCATAGGAAAAGGGGGAGAATACTACATCAAGGGAACATCCCGTGGGACAAAAGAATCTGAACAACAGCCTTCAGTCCTAGAGCTTCCTTCTGACAGAGCCTACCAAAATGAGAAGGAACCAGAAAACCAACTCTAGTAATATGACAAAACAAGGATCTTCGACACTGCTGCCCCAAAAATCATACTAGTTCACCAGCAATGGGTCCAACCAAGAAGAAATTCCTGATTTACCTAAAAAATAATTCAGGAGGTTAGTTATTAAGCTGATCAGGGAAGGACCAGAGAAAGACAAAGCCTGATGCAAGGAAAAAAAAAAAAAAAAAAATGATTCAGGAAATGAAGGAAGAAATATTTGTGGAAATAGATAGCTTAAAGAAAAAAACAATAAAAAATTCAGGAAACTTTGGACACACTTTTAGAAATGTGAAATGCTCTGGAATGTCTCAGCAACAGAATTGAACAAGTAGAAGAAAGAAATTCGAAGCTCAAAAACAAGGTCTTTGAATTAATCCAATCCGACAAAGAAAAAAGAATAAGAAAACATGGACAAAGCCTCCAAGAAGTCTGGGATTTTGTTAAATGACCAAAACTAAAAATGATCGGTGTTCCTGAGGAAGAAGAGAATTCTAAAAGCCTGGAAAACATGTTTGGGGGAATAATCAAGGAAAACTTCCCCGGCCTTGCTAGAGATCTAGACATGCAAGTAGAAGAAGCACAAAGAACACCTGGGAAATTCATTGCAAAAAGATCTTCACCTAGGCACATTGTTATCAGCTTATTCAAAGTTAAGATAAAGGAAAGAATCTTAAGAGCTGTGAGACAGAAGCACCAGGTTACCTATAAAGGAAAATCTATCAGATTAACATCAGATCTCTGAGCAGAAATCCTCCAAGCCAGCAGGAGTTGGGGACCGATCTAGCAGAAGAAAGGAAACAACCAAGACCACAGCAGAACGAAATGAAATAGAAACAAACAGAAACAAAAATAGAAAAGATAAATGAAACGAAACCTGGTTCTTTGAAAAGATAAATAAATTGATAGATCATTAGCAAGATTAACCAATAAAAGAAGAGAGAAAATCCAAATAACCTCACTAATAAATGAAACAGGAGATATTACAACTGACATCACTGAAATACAAAAGATCATTCAAGGCTACTATGAATTAACCAGAAAACCTAGAAGAGATGGATAAGTTTCTGGAAAAATAATACAACCCTCTAAGCTTAAATCAGGAAGAATTAGTTACCCTGAACAGGCCAATAACAAGCAACAAGTCCAGGACAAGACAGATTCACAGCAGAATTCTATCAGACATTCAAAGAAGAATTGGTACCAATTCTTTTGACACTATTCCACAAGATAGAGAAAGAAGGAACCCTCCCTAATTCATTCTATGAAGCCAGCATCATCCTAATGCCAAAACCAGGAGAGGACATAATCAAAAAAGAAAACTACAGACCTATATCCTTGATGAACATAGATGCTAAAATCCTTATCAAAATACTAGCTAACCGAATCCAACAATATATCAAAAAGATAATCCACCATGATCAAGTGGGTTTCATAATGGGGGTGCAGGGATGGTTTAACATACCCAAGTCAATAAATGTGATATACCACATAAACAGAATTAAAAACAAAAATCACATGATCATCTCAGTAGATGCAGAAAAAGCATTCAACAAAATCCAGCATCCGTTTATGACTAAAACTCTCAGCAAAATCGGCATACAAGGGACATACCTTAATGCAATAAAAGCCGTCTATGACAAACCCACAGCCAACATAATACTGAATGGGGAAAAGTTGAAAGCGTTCCCTCTGAAAACTGGAAAAAGACAAGGATGCCCACCCTCACCACTCCTCTTCGACATACTACTGGAAGTCCTAGCCAGAGCAATCGGAAAAGAGAAAGAAATAAAGGGCATCCAAATCAGTACAGAGAAAGTCAAACTGTCACTGCTGACGATATGATCGTTTACCTTGAAAATCCTTCGGACTTCTCTAGAAAGCTCCTAGAAGTGATAAAAGAATTCAGCAAAGTTTCCGGATACAAGATTAATGTACACAAATTGGTAGCTCTTCTATGCACCAACAGCAACCAAGCAGAGAATCAAATCCAGGACTCACCCCCTTTTACAATAGCTGCAAAAAATAAAATAAAATACTTAAGAATATACCTAACAAAGGAGTCAAAAGAACTCTACAAGGAAAACTATAAAACACTCCTGAAAGAAACCATAGACGAACAAACAAATGGAAACACATCCCATGCTCGTGGGTGAATAGAATCAATATTGTGAAAATGACCATACTGTCAAAAGCAATCTACATACTGCCAAAAGCAATCAATGCGATCTCCATCAGAATACCACCATCATTGTTCACAGAATTAGAAAAAACAATTATAAAATTCATATGGAACCAAAAAAGAGCCTGCATAGCCAAAGCAAGACTAAGTAAAAAGAACAAATCTGGAGGCATCACACTTCCTGATTTCAAACTATACTCTAAGGCCATGGTCACCAAAATAGCGTGGTACTGGTATAAAAATAGACACATAGACCAATGGAATAGGATAGAGAACCCAGAAATAAACCCAAATACTTACAGTCAACTGATCTTTGACAAAACAAACAAAAATGTAACGTGAGGAAAAGACACCCTTTCCAACAAATGGTGCTGGGATAATTGGCTAGCCACATGTAGGAGAATAAAACTGGATCTCATATCTCACCTTATACAAAAATCAACTCAAGATGGACTAAGGACTTAAACCTAAGACCTGAAACTATAAAAATTCTAGAAGATAACATTGGAAAATCCCTTCGAAAGATTGGTTTAGTGGGAGGCCGAGACGGGCGGATCATGAGGTCAGGAGATCCAGACCATCCTGGCTAACACGGTGAAACCCCGTCTCTACTAAAAAATACAAAAAACTAGCCGGGCGAGGTGGCGGGTGCTTGTAGTTGCAGCTACTCGGGAGGCTGAGGCAGGAGAATGGCGTGAACCCAGGAGGCAGAGCTTGCAGTGAGCTGAGATCCGGCCACTGCACTCCAGCCTGGGCCACAGACCAAGACTCCGTCTCAAAGAAAAAAAAAAAAAAAAGATTGGTTTAGGCAAGGATTTCATGACCAAGACCCCAAAAGCAAATGCAATAAAAACAAAGATAAATAGCTGGGACCTAATTAAACTACAGAGCTCTGCACAGCAAAAGGAACAGCCAGCAGAGTAAATGGACAACCCACAGAGTGGGAGAAAATCTTCACAATCTATACTTCTGACAAAGGACTAATATCCAGAATCTACAATGAATTCAAACAAATCAGTAAGAAAAAACAAACAATCCTATCAAAATGGGCTAAGGGCATGAATAGACAATTCTCAAAAGAAGATATACAAATGGCCAACAAACATATGAAAAAATGGCCAGCATCACTAATAATCAGGCAAATGCAAATCAAAACCACAGTGCGATACCACCTTACTGCTGCAAGAAAGGCCATAATCAAAAAATCAAAAAACAGTAGATGTTGGCATGGATGTGGTGAACAGGGAACACTTCTACACTACTGGTGGGAATGTAAACTAGTACAGCCACTGTGGAAAACAGTGTGGAGATTCCTTAAAGAACTAAAACTAGAACTACCATTTGATCCAGCAATCCCACTACTGGGTATCTACCCAGAGGAAAAGAAGTCATTATTCGAAAAACATGCTTGCACACGCATGTTTATAGCAGTACAATTCACAATTGCAAAATTGTGGAACCAACCCAAATGCCCATCAATCAATGAGTGGTTAAAGAAACTGGGGTGTGTGTATATATATATATGTATACATGAATACTATACAGCAATAAAAAGGAATGAATTAACAGCATTTGCAGTGACCTGGATGAGATTGAAGACTATTATTGGAGACCATTATTTTAAGCGATGTAACCCAGGAATGGAAAACCAAACGTCATATGTTTTTACTGATATGTGGGAGCTAAGTTATGAGGATACAAAGGCATAAGAATGATAAAATGGACTTTGGGGACTTGGAAAGAAGGGCTGGAGGGGGGCGAGGGATAAAAGACTACAAATATGGTGCAGTGTATACTGCTTGGGTGATGGGTGCACCAAAAATCTCACGAATCACCACTAAAGAACTTACTCATGTAACCAAATACCACCTGTACCCCAATAAATTATGGAAAAATAAAAAAAAGGAGGAAAAACAGTAAAATGAAATGAAAATGTGTCTGGAATATACTTAATAGCCATATAGTTTCAAGCCTCTTTGTCCTTATCTATAAAACAGGCACAGTGCTATCTGCTTCATAATTTCGTAGGGAGGTGTCAAGTCAGATTGTGTGTAAAAAGTGCCCAGCCTCTTTTATGTTTCCATCCCCCTCTTCTCTCAACTCATTCTCCTTTTTTTTTTTCTTTTCTTTTACTGAGGGCTGCGAGCATTGACATTTTTAAGGCAATAATATTAAAAAAAAAAAACTATTTCTTATGTGGAAATGCCGGACACTGTTCTAAGTTCCAAAGTTTATTGACCCATTTAATTGTCACACCAATCCTATAAGGGAGGTATTATTATTACCTCCATGTTACAGACTTAGACACTGAAGAACAAGGGAGCGTAAGTGAATTGCTAAGGAAGTTGCAACTGTTTCTTCTTATTGAAAATAAAACAATGTTTTTTGCGGGTTTCACTCTCTCTTTTTAGCACTTCTTTCCTCTTAGCAGCACACTTCCGTTTATGTTACCTTTTATACTTGCAAAGCACTTTCATATTTTATTTGCAACCATGGGGATTTTGATGTGAAGTAGAAGTAATACATACATGTTGCTGAAGTTGAATGATGACCATTTCTAGAAAGTTCTAGGAACAGTTAAACGCTGCTATTCTGAGTTCCATATTATTTTTATTTTTATTTTTGAGACAGGGTCTCGCTCTGTCACCCATGCTGGAGTGCAGTGGCACGATCACAGCTCACAGCAACCTCCACCTCCTCCTCCCTTCAAATATGTCTTGAACACTGAGAATAAAAAAACAAACAAGAAAACCCAAAACACACGCCCTGTTAGCTGTGTATCTTTAAGTGATGGAGGGTGCTTTGTCCCAGATGGATGCATTTCATTGACCACTATGCCATCACATGGCTACACTTGCTGCAAATAAGGCTGAGAACTGCAGTCAGAGTACAGGAGGACAGGGCAAAAGGATGAGTGAACAATCAGGCAGCTTTGATATGTTCTCTGTGTTGGCCGTTCTTGTCTTGCTATAAAGGAATACCTGAGACTGGATAATTTATAAAGAAAAGAGGTTTAGTTTGCTCATGGTTCTGCAGGCTGTACAAGCATTGCGCCAGCTTCTGCGCAGCTTCCGGGGAGGCCTCAGGGCGCTTTCAGTGGGAGCAGGCACGTCGCATGGTGAGAGCAGGAGTAAGAAAGAGGGAGGGAAGGTGCTATACACTTTTAAACAAACAGCTGTCATGCGAACTCACTCGGTATCACAAGGACTGCACCAAGATATAAGGGATCTGCGCCTATGACCCAATTATCTCCCTGTAGGCCCTGCCTCCAACATTGGGGATTACATTTCAATTTGAGATTTGGGCAGGAAAAACATCCAAATCATGTCAGTGTCCTTTGATTAAATACAAGTTTTAAACTTAATGTAGTCATATGTGTCACTTCGGTTTTTTGTGTTTTTTTTGAGACAGGGTCTTACTCTATCACCCAGACTGGAGTGCAGTTGCACGATCATGGCTCACTGCAGTCTTGACCTCCCAGGCTCAAGTGATCCTCCTGTATCAGCCTCGAGAGTAGCTGGGACTATAGGTGTGTGCCAGCAAGCCTGGCTAATTTGTTTTTATTTTTATTTATTTGTATTTTTGAGACGGAGTTTTGCTCTTGTTGCCCAAGCTGGAGTGCAATGGCATCATCTCAACTCACTGCAATCTCCACCTCCCGGGTTCAAGTGATTCTCCTGCCTCAGCCTCCCAAGCTGGGACTACAGGCATACGCCACCACGCCTGGCTAATTTTGTATTTTTAGTAGAGAGAGGGTTTCAACATGTTGGTCAAGGTGGTCTCAAACTCCTGCCTCGGTCTCCCAAAGTGCTGGGATTACAGGCACAAGCCACCACGCCTGGCCATTTTTTTTGTATTTTTTGTAGAGATGGAGTTTTGCCATGTTGCCAGGCTGGTCTCCAACTCCTGAGCTCAAGCAACCCACCAGTCTTGGCCTCCCAAAGTGCTGAAATGACCAGCATGAGCCATCCTGCTCAGCTACAGATTTTTCTTTATATGTTGCACATTTGATGTCTTATTTGAAAAATCATTCTTTATCCTAAGGACATGAGGATGCTATGCTATATTCTATTCTTAAAGTTTTCAAGTTTTGACTTCCACATTTAAGTCTTTAATCTACCTGTCATCAACCTTGGTGTATCATGTGAAGCAGGGATTTTATTTTTTCTCTTCGTGTCTCATACTCTGGAATTTCATGATGCTGTGTTTTTGGTATAGGTTTTTCTTCTGTGCTAAGTTCTCTCGATCTGAAGATTTGTGTTCTTCAAACCTTGGAAAAAGTTCTTTATTTGATTATTTTATCCCCTTCATTTTCTCTTTCAGGAACCCCTATCAAATGTTTGAGATCTTGGCTCAATCCTTTACATATTTATCTTTTCTTTCACATTATCAGTTTATTATTATTATCACAGTTCACTGCAGACTTGACCTCCTAGGCTCAAGCGATCCCCTCATCTCAGTCTCCTGAGTAGCTGGGACTACAGGTGCACATCACCACTCCCAACTAATTTTTGAATTTTTTGTACAGACAGGATCTCACTATGTTAGCCCAGGCTGACCTCAAACTCCTGGGCTCAAGCTGTCCTCCTGCCTTGGCCTCCCAAAGTGCTGGGATTACAGGCGTGAGCCACTATGCCTGGCCCAATCATTTGTTTTATATATCAGTTGATATATGTATTTATAATCAATTTAATAATAATCATTATTACTTCATGCCACATATTCTCAGACTAACATTGCCAAAGGCCATTCAAATAAAATTGATAGTTTCTTCTTGGCTGATGGTGACAACAAGATTGCAAGCCAATAGCTGTTCTGATGGACATGCTTTTTGCCTCTTTGGAAACTTCATAGCAGAGTCTGGACACACAACCAGTCTGTGTAATTCCAGTCCATTGTTTGTGTACTTATGAAACCTTCATCAGGTGTCGCCTCTATGCGGAGGGGAAGAGCATGTCTAGGGATGGGCAGCAGGAACTGAGCCCAGGAGGCTGCAAAGGTATGAAGTTGGGCTCAACTTCTGCCATCACTCCTTCTTTCCATACCTCATTGGACATTTTCCAGCCTCATCTGCCAGATGTTTCTAGTGTCAAGAGTGCTGTATTATAGCCCAGGGCATGGAATGGGGAAGAAAAATGGGCTAGGGGAGACAGGCTCTTGATGCCACTGACTGTTAAGGGAGGGGAACAGGGTTGACTAATATGTATATATATATGTGTGTGTGTGTGTGTGTGTGTGTGTGTGTGAGTGTGTGAGTGTGTGCTTTTTAATTTATCCTCTAACTGTTCTTTATTTTATTTTTAATTTATCTTTATTTTTAATTTATCCTCTAACTGTTCATTATTTTAACAAATTGAAAATAATGAATTTTCAATTTGAGCAATTTTATTTTTAATGCTCCCCAAACTCTCTTGTTCTCTATTTTTTTTTTGTCCCCATAAAATTTTGATGTTATTTTATAGGTACAATATCTTCCCTAATCTTTCAGGGGCTTCAGGTTCTCTTCAGTTTCTTGTTTTCTTTGTTTCTGATGAGATACCTGCTTTTCTTGGTGTCTCTCTATTATCAAAGGTCTGGTCACCCTTAGCTCTTCATGCATAATGATGCGTGAGCTGCTGGAGAGTGGAGTGGGGATGCTTCAGACCTCGGTGGGGCTAACTTCCTGAGGATAGTTGTTTTACGACAATTGGCAGCAGGGAGTTGGCTGCAATACTTGGAAAATTCTCTTTTCCTTCTTTTTAAATTAAGGAGCCGAATGCTTTGTGAACTGAGAAATTTCTGAATGCTATCCTATGGAGGTCTGTATTAGTCCATTCTCATGCTGCTATCAAGAACTGCCCGAGACTGGGTAATTTACAAAGGAAGGAGGTTTAATTGACTCACAGTTCCACATGGCTGGAAAGGCCTCAGGAAACTTAAAATCATGGCGGAAGGCAAAGGGAAAGCAAGGTACCTTCTTCACAAGGCGGCAGGAAGAAGTGCCAAGCGAAATTATAAGAAGAGCCCCTTATAAAACCATCAGATCTGAGAACTCACTCACTAGCGTGAGAACAGCATGGGGGAAACTGCGCTCGTGATTCAGTTACCTCCACCTGGTCTTTCCCTTGACACGTGGGAATTACGGGGATTATAGGAATTATAATCCAAGATGAGATTATCAAGGTCTTTTCTCTGGAGCCATTCAGTTTCTCCAAATAAGAAACCTCATAATTCCTGTCTGGGCCTGGCTACCAGGAAACTGTGTACAGGGATGTTTTGGTGCATTATATTCATTGATTAACTGTTCTAAATACAGACCTTTTTGGTCAATCCCACTTTGCTGTACTAATGATAAAAATGGCAAACTCTTAAATATTGCTTAATCTATGTCAGGCACTAATCGAACTGCTTTACACTGCTTACCTCATTTAATCCTTCCAACAACCCTGTGAGGTAGATGTTATTACCGTCTTAGTTTTACAGAAGAGGAATCTGAGGCATAGGGAGATTAAGTAACTAGCCTGAGATCACCCAGCTTGTAAACTGTAAAGCCAGGATTTTCACCCAGGCCCCTTAGCTGACTATAGGGCCTATAGAATGCTGCCTCCTTGATGGAAAAATCACATAGGGAAAAAATCACATAGGCTGGGATTTGGGCCTTGTTATTTCTGAGGGTTCAACAAGATCGCAAGCCCCAAGAAGGCAGAGATTTTTTCTGTTTTACTCACACTGTTTTACTCACATCCAAATCCTAGCACAGTTCAATACAATGGATTTTCATGAAATAAATGAATTTATAGTGCCTTTCTTACAGAAATGGCACTTGTTGCTTGTGGGGGTGGGCTACTGGAAGGAGGTGTGATGATCTTCTAATTTTCTTTTGGTTTTTAAATATAATCTTTTCTTTTGGGAAAGAGAGCAGAGCTGAGGTTGGAGAAGTGGTATGGAGCACATTTCTTTAGTAAAACTTCTTTGTCTCCTTCCATACTTGGCTTCCTCATTCTTTGTTCAAAGACTGTTACTGTTACTTGGGGAATGAGTTTATTTATTTTTTCTCAATATTGTGCACTATGAATCAACATTCCTGTCATTATCTGCTATCTGAAGTTCAGAGAAAACCCCCAACCCCCAGCATTCCCTATTAAAAACAAAACAAAATGAGATTGATATTTGGATTGTTCTCTTTGAATAATACCCAACCTTTCATTTCCTTCAGAATGGCTCTTATTTGACAATGACTATTTTAAAGCATGAATTTCCTGAAATGGAATGACCTGAAGGCCATGGCAACACACATGCTTTACATACTTGAATTAAAAAAAAAATATGGCTCTTATTTCAAAGGTTTAATGCTGTTTTGACAATGCATTTCTATCTTCCACTGAAACGTTTTTGTAAAAACGGGTTCATGCATAATCAGGATCTAAAGTTTTATTGCCACAGTGTCACTAATATTTATTGTAGATTTTGGAGCAGAAAGAATTACCTTGTATTAGGATTGTTTGTTTGCAATTCCAGACTTCTCAATGGCTTACGATGAAAGAAAACACTTTTTAAAAGGATGGTGCTGATGAAAGTTTTTTTTTCTTTGTTAAATAAAGCAATTCACTAGAAGTAAAGTATAGCATGAAAAGGAAAGTGGACAGTTTATTAAAATAAATCAGCAGGTGTCAAGAATTGCTTGGTTTTAAGTCACAGAAAACCATTCCATCTATGTTAAGCAAAACAGGAATTTTAATGGGAGATTATGGAAGCCTAGTGCTTACTACAAAAGATGACTGAAACCAGGAACTGGAAAGTCAGGGCCAGAGCCCGCCCATCCACCCTTCCTTCCTTTCTTCCTTCCTTCCTTCCTTCCTTCCTTCCTTCCTTCCTTCCTTCCTT
>NC_045443.1:90595311-90625889 GCF_002776525.5 Piliocolobus tephrosceles | reverse complement strand
TTCCTTCCTTCCTTCCTTCCTTCCTTCCTTCCTTCCTTCCTTCCTTCTTCCCTCCCTCATTTCCTCCCTCCCTCCCCCTCCCTCCTCCCTCCCTCTCTCCCTCCTTTCTTCCTTCATTTCTTCCTTCCTTCCTCCTTCCTTCCCTCCTTCTTCCTTCCTTCCACAGACATCTATCAAGCACCTCCTATGAGCCAAGTACTGTAGATACAGTAAAGAACTAATCAGAGAGACCTCCTGTCAAAGAGCTTATATCCTCATAGAAGGAGACAGGTGATAAACTGGTAAAAGTCAAACAAAAATAAATTTCTTATAAATAGAGTGATCATAACATTTGTTTCCTACTTCTTTTTCTGCAACAGGGTCTTGCTGTGTCACCAGGCTGGAGTGCATTGGTGCGATCTCAGCTCACTGCAGCCTCAAACTCCCTGGCTCAAGGGATCGTCCCACTCAGCCTCCCAAGTAGCCGAGACTACAGGTGCCACCACACCCAGCTAATTTTTGTATTTTTTGTACAGACGAGGTTTCACCACGTTGCCCAGGATGGTCTTGAGCTCCTGGGCTCAAGCGATCCTCCTACTCTGGCCCTCCAAAGTGTTGGGATTACAGGCGTGAGCCACCGTGTCCAGCCTTGTTGCCTACTTTTGAGAGTGAATGAAATGCTATTAATAGTCATGCTTGACAATAAGAGTAAACCTGTCCAGGACACACTGGAAATGTCATGGGCAAAAGACTATGGCAAGAATTAGAGTAGAGTCATGTGGCAAGGACTGGGTGGCTACTTGAGACAGGTGATAAGAGGTGTCCTTATGTAAGCTGAGACCTGAGTGACAAGAAGGAGCCAAGCATAGGAAGATGACAGGAATGAGCCTCCTAGGTAGAGAGAACAACTAGAACAAGGGCTCCCAGGGAAGAAGGAAGGTGGCTGCTGTGCACGGACAAGGAGAGCCTGGCTGGAAATGAGACCAGAGGCATAGGCAGCAGCCATGGGAAAGCAGTCTTAAGAAGGAGTTTGGCTTTGTTCAGAGCATGATGGAAAACCATGGGAAGGTTTTCAGCAAAGAAATGACATGTTGTGCTCTACATTTTATTTTATTTTATTTTTTATTTATTTTTATTTTTTTGAGGCGGAGTCTTGCTCTGTCACCCGGGCTGGAGTGCGGTGGCCGGATCTCAGCTCACTGCCAGCTCCGCCTCCCGGGTTCACGCCATTCTCCTGCCTCAGCCTCTGGAGTAGCTGGGACTACAGGCACCCGCCACCTCGCCCGGCTAGTTTTTTGTATTTTTAGTAGAGACAGGGTTTCACCGTGTTAGCCAGGATGGTCTCGATCTCCTGACCTCGTGATCCGCCCGTCTCGGCCTCCCAAAGTGCTGGGATTACAGGCTTGAGCCACCGCGCCCGGCCTGTGCTCTACATTTTAAAAAGACTATTCTGGGTCAGGCGCAGTCGCTCATGTCTGTAATCCTAGCACTTTTGGAGGCTGAAGCAGGTAGGTAGCTTGAGGCCAGGAGTTCGAGACCAGACAGGGCAACATGGTGAAACCCTGCCTGTACAAAAAATACAAAAATTAGCTGGGTGTGGTGGCACATGCCTGTAGTCCCAGGTACTCAAGAGGCTGAGGTGGGAGGATTGCTTAAGCCCAGGAGGTTGAGGCTGGGGTGAGCCATGATTGTGCCACTGCATTCCAGCCTGGGCAATAGAATGAGACTCTGTCAAAAACAAACAAACAAAAACAAAACACTTTGTGTTTTTTTAATTGGAATTTTTATTGATTTTTCCTTAGATGTGGTTATTTTTAAAGTTCCTATCTTTAAGAGATGCAAACGTATGCAAAATCAGATCATTTATAGACCAAATGGTGTAATATCTGAGATTTACCTCAAAATCAGAGATAGAGATGAATGACATTGGCCATGATTGGATACTTGTTAAAGGTGGGTAGTGGGGGGTTTTGAAATTTTTAAATAATAAGATGTTACCAAAAAAAAAAAAAAAAAAAAAGAAAGGATCTCTGGTTGCAACTGTGTGGAGACTGTGTTTTAGAGGGACAAAGAGTAGGCAGACCAGTTCAGAAAAGCAGAATCTATCTGAGATATGGCGATGGGCAGGATTAGGTTGGTTGTAGTATAGACAGGAGAAGTGGATGGATTTGGGATACATTTTGTATCTGGAGCCAACAAGACATACTGATAGATGAGTGGGGCGAGGAGGCAAGAGGGGTCTATGATAACCCTTCACTTTTCAGCTTGGCAACTAGCTGGATTAAGATGTTACTGACCAAGATAGGGAAGATATAGGAAGAGCAAGTTGGGGAATAGCGGAAGGAAAGTTCTCTTTTGGCCATGTTCAGCTTCACATGCCTATTAGACATTCATGAGGAAATGTGAGGTTGGCAAGTCTGGCGTCGTGCACAGAGGACTGGGGTATCAGACACCTCTCATGAGCTACTCCAGGTGCTGTCAGGCTCATATGCCTCAGGGGCCTTGCAGATTTGTTCTGCCTCTGTGGCTGGCTCTGTGTTGCTCCCACTGGCCTTTTGTGGGTGTCACTTTCCATCTCAGGGATTTCTTATTGATGACAGAAACTTGCTCAAAATGCCTCTGTAGAAGCAACTGGGAAGTGAGGAGGAGTTAACACCCTATGGAGTAAACTTTTGACCACTGGGGAATGGGAGCTGGTGGATAAATTCCTCCCTCTTCCTCTCCTTGGACAGCCAGTGCTCAGGTGCGGTCGTTCTTGTGGTCTGTTGGATGGAGGTCCTGGGACATGGAGTAACTGGCCATGCATGATCCTAAGAGAAAGCCAGCTCAGGGATGCAACATTGTGTTTGCTTTCCTTCCTTTCCTGCCTCACTCTGCCTCCCCTCAATATTTGGAGAACAAGAGAAGATGGACACAGTAAAGGTGGTGGAGAAGGAGGCAGAAAAGGAGAAGGAAGGCCAAGAGAAGGGAGTGTCATGCAAATCTTGCATGGGAGACAATGCTTATCATTTTGCCAAATGCTGCAGGCAATCAAAGTGAGAAAAGACTAATGTGTGATCCTTAGATTAGGCAAACATCGAAGCCATTAGTAACCTTGTTGAGACCAGTCTTCATGGGGTCGTGAAAGTTGGTCATATGAATTGGGTCATTCTTGTCATACTCAACTAAACAGAATCAAGGGGTCTGGGGAAAAGCACCCAGGATACCTCACATTGCTCTAGAAATGTTCCTTTCTGCAAGTCCAGCAGCTGAAACTGCTGGTTGTAACCTTGAAACCAGTTTTATCTATAGCTGCTGACATAACTTGCTGCAATTCTAGGACTAACTTTGCCCACCACCCTCGCCCACCAATTGGAGCTTGCCAGCTCCCCAGATCTTTGCTAATCGCAATGAACTTTCTTTCAGGACCACACATAACGATCCTCTCTCGTTTTTATAAAACCCCAACCTTCTATTGTTCTTTGGACATACCAAAAACCACCCGGACTGTGTGTACACCCCACATTGGAATCCTTTCTTGCCAAAGAAAACATTACTTGTAGAGATTTGTCTCTGTATTTTAAGTTGGACTTCAACAAGGTGATTGGGAAAGAAGCTTGGCTAAAGTGGACTGAAGAGAGAATAGAAAATTTTTTAAAATGTGGAGGTGGTAAATAGAGACAACTCTTTGCTTTGAAGAGGAGCAGAAAATCAAATGTGGGCTAGAAGAAAATGTGTGGAAAAGGGAGGTTGCTTGTGTATGTTTTTGTTTGTTTGTTTGTTTGTTTGTTTGTTTTAAGATGGAGTCTCTCTCTGTCACCCAGTCTGGAGTGCAGTGGTGCGATCTTGGCTCACTGCAACCTCTGCCTCTTGGGTTCAAGTGATTCCCCTGCTTCAGCCTCCTGAGTAGCTGGGATTACAGGCTTGTGCCACCACACCCGGCTAACTTTTGTATTTTTAGTAGAGATGGGGTTTCACCATGTTGGCCAGGCTGGTCTCTAACTCCTGGCCTCAAGTGATCCACCCGCCTCAGCCTCCCGAAGTGCTGGGATTACAGGCGTGAGCCGTGACACCCAGCTGGAGGTTGTTTGTTTGTAAAAGATGGGCAGTATTGCTCTATGTTCATGGGAATAATCCACCAGGGGCATAATTAAGACAGAGGAGTCCAGGAAAAGGCAATAAGGAATACAATTCAGGACTCAAAGGAAGGGTAGGGCAGGCATGGGAAGGCTGGGATTTGAAGAGAGGAGAATGTTCATTTTGGAAATGGGGAGACAAATGTACTAGAGATGTGTGGTAGATTCACTGGGTGGCGTTGAGACTTGGGGCTTTGACGGGTCCACCCGGGCTCGTGTCTGTCTCTCATCTCATCTCTCACCCAGGCTGCTTTATTCTGCTCACCCAAGACTGGTGTTTCCTCCTAGCTTTTCTACTGCTATAAGTTCAAGAATCATCAACAGCAGGAATTCCTGAATTCCAGTCTCTAGGAGAGAATCTGGGAAAGATGCCCTAACAAGCCTCTACTCTTGGTGCTGTCAGCTTTGGCAGGGAAGTGGGGTCGGGAGTGGGGTGCAGTTGTGAAAGAATGGGGCACCGATAAGGCAGGTGCTTCCAAGAGGTGATTACGGGTGTGACCATAACCTTCCTCACCTTCTGCAGGTCCTGCTCATTAGAAGGTCCAGGAGACAGACTGGATGCATTTGGCTAAGCTCATTTTCCCACCTTGAGGACATCCTTGCTATAGCCATAGTGATCCTAGTCAGACTGTGTTCTAATTTTTACTTTAGAACATTTCCTCTCTATAGCTGCAGGAAACATCTTCTTTTATTAAGCTCAATCATTTTAAAGAGTTTGTGTAGGAGGAATAACAAATAGAGACAGTGTGTGCATTTTCTTCCTGAGTGGTATGTTGGCTCCTGGTTCTTTCTGAATGCCGGAGGACCAACACCTTTCTGTGGGGAAGGAGTTTTGTGCAGTGATTTGCTCGTTGGAGCAGATGAGTCAATGGCCCATTAGGGCAGTGTGCTGGGCAGTCTGTTGGGGTTGTGCCCCTGGCAGCATGGGGGCAGAGGAGTTCAGAGCTTAGTGAGTCAGTGTTCTGGCCTTTACTAGCAAGCGTCTGGCTACTGTAGCATCCGGGGTTGCCTTGTTATTCCTATCTTTGTTAGGAAGTCAGACTTCAAGTCAGATCTGGTTCAGATTCTCTTTCTGCCATCTACTATCAGAGTGGTCACAGGACATTACTGAAGCACACCTTCCTTCTGGGGTTCTTGGGAAGAGTAAATGAGATTGGGTGTGTAGAGCATTCAGTAAGGTGCCTGGCACAAACTAGACCTGGCACAAACAATAATGGTTAGCATTTGTAGAAGGACCTGTTGGCATAAAATGGGGTAATCAGATGTCCAGTGTAATGTATGCTCTACAGAGAGAAGGAAAAGCCATTTAGGAAATGAGGTAAGACCAGGACTGGGGAATAGAGGAGTATCACACGGAACATGGAATTATGGAACTTTAGTTATGGGGAGAGATTTTGGTTCACATCTTAAATTAGCTGCATAGGTCCTTGGGGAACTTACATTGTTAAGCCTCTCTTTCCCGCCTAGGAAATGGGAATAATAATGTTTACCTCATGAGGTTTTTGTGAGGAATAGATTAATAAACCACTAAGCACAAGGCCTGACATATAGTAGATAGTCATTAGAGAGAAGCTCTGATCTTTAGTAATAGCAGATGGGCATCACCACTCCCATAATAGAGGCAGTGTAGCTGAGTGGGGAAGAGTGGCCTCCGCATTCCTGAAATTGCACCAAGTTAGTAATTATCCACTTGCAAGAGCAGAGGTTGACCCTGCCCAAATCTCAGTCCTGATGATTCAACAGAGGTTGCTAGATTTGGCATAACAAAGGCCCCTTTCAAACATATACAAGTTATGAATAATCTTGGACACTAATCTTGGGCACTCCACTTTTTCATTTTGCTTGGGACATCTCACCCTGCTATGAAGAGCTGTATACTTACTAAATTTTCATTTTCAAAAATGACTTTTTTTTAAACCTCTTTGAATCTGATCACTCAGGCTTGGTAAAATCCTTGTCCTTGAGTTTATTCAAAGTTCATGGGAACAGCATCTCATTGTATCATTCTTGCCAAAATTGTTTAAGCAGAATTGAATCACAAGGAAAACAATCAGATAAAACCAGATTAGGGCACATTCTGTAAGACAACTGCCCTAAACTCTTCAAAAAACTTGAAAGACAGAGCAAAACCAAAAAGGCAGGGCTGGAGGTAGGTAGAATTAGATTAAAAGAGACTAAATGTACATGATAACTAAATGCAATGCACGAACCTTGAATGAATACAGATAGGCACTCCCCTAAAAAACCCGACTGTAAAATACATTAGAGGACAACTGGGGAAATGTGATTATGGACTCTTTATTAGATAATGTTATTGAATCAATGGAAAGTTTCTTGGGTATGACAATGATATTATAACTATGTAGGAAAATATCCTTGGTTTTTTAGGACAAATAAGAGTAAGTATTTAAGGGTACAGCATCATGATTTCTGCAACTTACTTTCAAATGGTTCAATAACACACACACACACACACACACACACACACTGGGTGTGTGGCATAGGCCTGCAGTCTTAGCTATTCAGGAGGCTGAAGATCATGGATCTTTTGAGCTCAGGAGTTTGGGACTGTGGTGAGCCATGCTTGGGGCTCTGAATTGCCACTAGAATCCAGCCTGGGCAATATAGCAAGACCCTGTTTCTGTATTTATAAGCACACAAATACAGATATGTAAAGAGGTAGAAAATGTCCTTTGGGACATGACAAATGTTAACAACTGATTAATCTTTGTGAAAGGTTTATGGATGTTCATTGAACCGTGCTTTCAACTTTTTTGTAGGCTTGAAAGTTTTCAAAATAAAAAGTTGGGGTTGGGGAAAATCTTCATGGAAAAAAACTAGCTAACCAATCTGCATGTCATTGTCTTGCAAACTTTCTGTTCAGTGAGGAGCCTTTGATGCAAACTCACAAAGACACTGGGGTGCTGTTCTCCTTTTGAGACGAATGACTCCCACCACCTATAAAAGGTAGTGGGGTGTTTAAACTCTTGGCCAATTCTCACGTTGGGGAATCCTCAGTTCTTTACAATCCTGCAGCTGAAAGGCTGGATTGAGAGGAAGCTGTGGAAGGAGGGGTTGCTCACAAAAGGAAACAGTAACATGAACATGCATTTGAGAGAGCAACCATTTAGAAAACTTTAAGGAAAACTTTTAAGTCAAAGTCCCTTGTGCCTGTTAAGCATTTGTGCATACTTAGTAAGAATCCTGTCTGCCTATGTGATGAAGAATCAAAATTCTAGGGTAAAAAGCATCCTGAAATTTTCACCTGGAATTTCTGGGGAGAAATTTATTTTTAGACTTCATATTACATTAATTATATATCTCAGGGAGAAGGGATTTCTTTTCAAGAATGGATTTATTAAAGACAGATGGATCCAGGAGTCGTTCCACTTGGAGCGTAATTACCATGTTCTAAAGCAGTTTGAGTTCTTAATGACTTGACTCCTTCATATCCACTGGTGTCAAATTTAAAACCGACCACACGAAATGCTGGGGACAAAAAGTAGTCCAGTAAACAAACTTATTAATAGAAATGAAATCCCACAGGGAACACAGACACACACAAGTCAGTGGGATATTAAATTCCTGTGATAAGTTAACACGGATTAAGCAAAACTTTTTATAGTGCAAGTTCTTAGTATCAAATTTTGAAGCACAGCAACATCTAATAATATAATTATTTATATTAACCATTTCTAATAGGTGGCAAATAATTCTAAAAAGATATGTTGAAAGAAAAACATTAATTCACTCAGTAAATAATTATTGGACACCTATTCTGTTCGCAATTTAGGAATAAACATACCTTCTTGAAGTCTTCTCTCCACTGGCAAGGTAAACTTACACAAATTATTACGTGATTAATTCCAATAGCAGTAAGTGACATAAAAGAGTAGTTTGTAGATCTGACCATCTGGGATGGTGTAGATTTTGTAAACTTTAGTAATTACAAAACATTGTCATCAAAGTTTGAAGTATCTTTTTAATATATTTCAAGGTTTTTCCGGATTTTATTTTTTTGTTGTACAACAGTTATGTGGAGATTTAAGTAAATTTCTGAGATCACTTCTTAAATACTGATGGTTGGAACTTTTATATTCTTTTTTAGGTCACCCAACTCAATACTCCCAGATAGGATGAACAACAAGATTGATACCTATCCATGTGATGGTGGGCAGGAAGGATGCGTGGGACATTGCTCACCGTCCTCCTTGCCATCAGCATGGTGGTAGAGATTATTGCTGGGAAACGATGATTATCTGGGCCAGTGGCGTGGAAGTAAAAGAATTTACCAAGACAGTTGTAGATAAAGAAAGGCAGATTTATTAGAGAAAGTATGAAAATACATTGCAAGAAAGCAATGGGCACATCAGCAGAAGAGAAGCTGACTGCCAGGAGACAAAGGCTTACTGGAGATTTTATAGGATGGTTTTGGGCTGCAGAGTGCTACGTGCAGTACTGCTAATGCCAAGGTTGCAGGGAGCTAACTTGCATTTTTTGTATTAGCCAAGGGTCTGGTGATAGCTGGGCACAGGAAGATTATGAGTTATTTGCACAGGAGGGCTGCATGTCCTGGACCTTGAAGAAAGGCAGACTTAGAGCTTATTTGCCTTTTTTTGTTGCTTTTTCCTGCTCCCACCAGCCTGTCTTTTTCTTTAATTGAGACTCCACAGTAATCAGTGACTTCAGGTACCAACAGTAGAGTTAGATTCTTGAGTTAAGGTCCAGGCTCTGCCACTTGGTATTTGTGTGACCTTGGGCAACTTCCTTGACTTTTTTCTAAGCCCAATTTCCTTGATTATAAGTAGGGTTAGTAACAGGATAGCCCTCTGATATGCTTTGGCTGTGTCCCCCCCCAAATCTCATCTGGTAGCTCCCATAATTCCCATGTGTTGTGAGAGGGATGCGGTGGGAGATGGTTGAATCATGGGGGCGATCTTTCTGGTGCCATTCTCCTGATAGTGAATGGGTCTCACGAGAGCTGATGGTTTTTAAAACAGGAGTTTCTTTGCACAAGCTCTCTTCTCTAGTCTGCCACCATGTGAGATGTGGCTTTCATTTTCTACCATGACTGTGAGGCCTCCTCAGTCACATGGAACTGTAAATCCAATAAATCTCTTTCTTTTATAAATTGCCCAGTCTTGGATATGTCTTTATCGGCAGCATGAAAACAGACTAATACACCTTCCAACATTAAAAGAAAATTCTAAATAAAATGATGTGGGCAAAGCATTTGATGCAAAGTAAGTCCTCCATAGATGTTAACTATGTTATGGTTACACTAATTATCACTGTTAGATTGTCTGATCATTCGTAACCTTTCCTATTCTGGACAGGCTCCTTGGCTTTTTATTCTTATTTCCCAAGCTGAATGCAGGCAGATCTCTGATTTCACACCAAATATATTCATCTTCTAGCCTTGTATGTGTGGTGATCAGGTTGGGTATTTATTCTCCCAGAGATCAGAAAACATAAAATTCTACCTGCAGTATGAAAACCCAAATTTGGTATGGGAAATGAAGCTTAAATTTATCAGAGATTAATAGATGAAAGTGTAAATCGTTTAAAAGGCAAATGTTAGAAGTTGAGAACTGTCTTTCTCTGGAGTGAACATCTGCTTAGTAGATTGACGTGCTTGTGAAACCACCTAAGTATCAGCTACTTCCTTTTTAGGGATAGGATCTTGCTCTACGTGTGCCACCATGCCTGGCTAATTTTTATTTTAGAGATGAGAGTCTCACTATGTTGACTGGGCTAGTCTCACACTCCTGACCTCGAGTCATCCTTCTGCCTCAGCCACCCAAGTAGCTGGCATTACAGGTCTAAGCCACTGCACCCAGGCTAGTACTAGTACTAGGTTTACTGGGAATTTTTCTAGTGATTCTGGAAAACCTACATCTTTGTGCTTTTATTTTTTCAGTGTGACAGAGACAGTTACTTGCCCCAATATTTATTTATTTTTTATTTTTTTAAGACAATGCTGATTTTTCAACTGGATCTACAGCTACTCAGAGTAAAGACTACATTTCCCAGGCTCCCTTGCAGCTAGATGTGGTCATGTGACTAAATTCTGGCCCAAGAGCTGTGAAGAGAAAAGATATAGCCTTCTTGAAAGGGAAGATATGCTCTCCTTCCTTTCCTTATTCTATCAGCTGGGATTCAGATGCTGTGGTGAGCTACATGGACCATGCAGATGGGGATAACACTCTAAGAAAGGTGGAAGGAACTTGGGGTTGTGATGCTACAGAGCATCCATGTTTTATGAGAGAAAAATAAACTTCTATTTTATTTAAGTTATGGTCACTCAGTCTCCTTTACTGCAATGGTATTTATATCCTAAATAATACAGGCAGGAATGAGGTTGGCAGCAGAAGTGCTTCTGCTGCCCAAATCTTCTTCCTTGTGATTGAGTCCTGGAAAAATGTTGACTTATTTGTGTATGTGTGTGTGTATGTGTGTGTTGTTTTTCTCTGTGTGTAGGAATTCATTCATTTATTATATCCAGTATTTATATTGAGTGCCAGGCACCTTATCCGCCACACACACGTCTATGTGTGTCTGCATGTCAATTTTAATTCCTGCTTTTAATGAACATACTGTCTAGAATCTGAAAATCTAGAGTATAAGAAGCACTGTATGGCCAAGTGAACAAGATAATGGATACCAGAAAATGTTAGAAAATGTCATGTCCACCATTTTTCTTCTTAACATATGAGTAACCCATGAAAGTAAAAAGATGGTCTCCAGAAAGACAAAAGATGTAAGTTGACTTCATTCCATTTTCTCCAGTGTATACAGAATGCCCTCCAACCAGGCTGGCATGGCAGGGTTCGAGGTCCTCCTTTGGTTCTGTGTCAGGTTGCCCTCTCTGTTGTCTTCGGCTCTGTGAAGGCGTCCCCACCTCCTCCCATGTGATGTCCATGCTCCGGAGACCTCTGTCATTTTGTAAGCCTGGTTTCCCCTCAACCCTGTGTGAGGCAGGCAGCCAGTATCACTGCCCTAGTTTCATGGACAGAGCAACTGAGTCATTTTTCTATTGTTACTGGACAAAGGTACCGAGTAAGTCATTCTAAAGTCCTAGAATCAGATCCTAATTCTTGTTCCTGGCATCATTCATGGACCTGAAGTCCACCAAAGGTTCAAGAGGATACTGGCCACTGACCAGCTCAGAGAAGAACGCATTTGCATGTGACTGAGTCAAAAATAAGGATTAACTCTGTCTTGACACTTGCAGGCTTGAAAAAGAAAGCGGGGGAAAATGTGCATGAGTAACATCATCATCTCATCCTACCGGGATTCTCAACCTCTCTCAAAACGTTTTGAGAATTCCCTGGTACATGATTTCCTTAGTACTAAATTTTTAAATTAAAAAAAATCTTATTTGCCATTGAAGCAATCAATTTTCTTCGTCTTACAACAGAATCATTTATGTGAATTTGGATCCGAGAGGAAACTAAATTTATTTCCCTTCTTTTTGCAAGAGAATCTTTGAAGTATCTAGCAGAGAGAGAAAAAAAAAATGAGCTTGCTCATGTAATAAAATTAGAAGCACAAACCATTCCAAACACAAGCTGTTCATATTTAGTAGGATGATGCTTTTTATGTAGCATTTTCTGAATAGCTTCGAATTTCCTAAATTTTTTCCTTTCCTTGTGTTTTTCTTTGTCTCACATGTCACACTGTTTATTCATTCCCTCACCGACCTTCCCAGCTAAGGAGGAGAGAGGCACAAGGTGTATCTGCAGAAGTAACCATGGATTTAAAAGTAGCTACAGCATCAATTTAAAGGCAAGTTACAGCAAAAGTAGCTACAGCATCAATTTAAAGGCAAGTTACAGCTTTTGTACATTAAACTTGGTGACTTTATCCTCTGCTTCATAGCTGTGGGAGAAGGGAAAGTTTTGGAAAGCAGAAATAGGAGTTCTTACTGGGAATCCAGAAACTCTTAAGATTATCTTTCTTAACGAGCTACTGAAATGATCCCTGAAAGCATAGTCTTAGTTGTCTTCCTTCCTTCCTTCCTTCCTTTCTTTTTCTTTTTCTTTCTTGCTTTCTTGCTTTCTCTTTCTTTCCTTCCTTCCTTCTCTCTCTCTTTCTTTCTTTCTTTCCTTCCTTCTTTCTCTCTCTCTTTCTTTCCTTCCTTCCTTCCTTCTCTTCCTTCCTTCCTTCCCCTCCTTCCTTTCTTCCTTCCTTCTTTCTCTCTCTCTCTCTCTTTCCTTCCTTCCTTCTTTCTCTTTCTTTCTTTCTTTCTTCCTTTCTTCCTTTCTTCCTTTCTGTCTGTCACCTGCACCAGCCCTTCAGTTCCTACCTGGGGCCCTCTGAATCAAGATCCTCAAAGATGAGTCCTAGGAATCTGCATTTTAAAAAACTTCCCAGGCTGGGCGCAGTGGCTCACGCCTGTAATCCCAACTTTGGGAGTTACAGTTGGGAGGCCGAGGTGGGCAGAGCACGAGGTCAGGAGATCGAGACCATCCTGGCTAACACGGTGAAACCCTGTCTCTACTGAAAAGTACAAAAAAATTAGCCGGGCATTGTGGCGGGTGCCTGTAGCCCCAGCTACTTGGGAGGCTGAGGCAGGAGAATGGTGTGAACCCAGGAGGCAGAGCTTGCAGTGAGCCAAGATCGTGCACTGCACTCCAGCCTGGGTGACAGAGCGTGACTCTGTGTCAAAAAAAAAAAAAAAAAAAAAAAATCCCAGAAGGTTCTCATATCTACTAAAAGCTCGAGAGTTTCTGCTCTGAAGGGGCTTCGTGGATGGGTCTTCAGGGACTCTGTGAAGTCCCTCAATGTGTTTATAAAGTGTATGTGTGTATATATATATGTGCATTTTTCTGAAGTGAATTCTCAAAGGAGTCTAAGACCCCAGAAAAGGTTAAGGCTCAGTGCATAATGGCCAATAAATGGAGAGAAAAACTGTCCAAATCTCACATATTGATGAAAAGAAGAATGCAAGTTAAAACAAGATTATTACTTTGCACTCACAAACTTTTGAAAAAATCAGTGGTGGTTGGCAAAGATAGAAAAATAAGAATTCTCATACACTGCTGAGGGTACAGACATTTTGGGGAACAATTCGACAATAGCTAGCAAAACCTAAAATACATTCTCCTTACAGCCCAGCAAGTCCACTTTTAAGCAAATACCAACTCTTGAACATATGAACTTGGCATGTTTAAGGATATTCTTTGCGATACTGCTTATAATTAATTGGGAAAAATTGGAAACAACTTAAATATGTACCTTAGGGGCAGAAGGAAGGTGACCCCTTTCCTCCCTGTCATAAGGGTCATGGCTGACAGCCCTATAACAAAGACAAGCTAACAGGAGAAAAGCATAACACATTTATTTGATCACAGTTTTATGAGACATGAGAGCCTTCAGAATGGAGACCAAAGATCCAGGAAAAATTGATTCTTTTTTTTTTTTTTTGAGACGGAGTCTTGCTCTGCCGCCCGGGCTGGAGTGCAGTGGCCGGATCTCAGCTCACTGCAAGCTCCACCTCCCGGGTTCACACCATTCTCCTGCCTCAGCCTCCCGAGTAGCTGGGACTACAGGCGCCCGCCACCTCGCCCGGCTAGTTTTTTGTATTTTTTGATCCCTTTTTTTATGCTTAGGTTCAATGAAGAATGGACAGCCATGTAGAACTACGACTGGGGGAAACAGGGATAATCTAATGGAAATAGATTGAGTCGGGAAACCTACCAAGCCCTGTCAGCTCAGCTTCTTCTTGGCCTCTCTGTGCAGCATTTCTTTCTCCCAGGTATGGAATAGGAACCCTCTGGGATGAGGGTCTTAATTTCTTTATGGCCAGCTCTTACTCAGAAAGGCAGGGGAAGATTACAGTAATATTTTTAGATTTTATGACTGGCTTTGGGTAAAAGCTGTTTTGGTTTCTATGACCTGCCTTGGGGAAGAGGAATTACAGTTTTCTATGGCTCGCCTTAGGGAAGAATGAGGGGCAAGAGACAGCAGGGCAGGAGAAGGTCAGAGAGAGACTTTGCTTCAGAGGCCTTCACTCTGGGGTGTCTTTTTCTAAGTCCCAACACATCAAGAGAGGAATGGGATAAATAAAATGTCATATGATCAATGTTAGCTTATTATAATTACAAGGAATGATGTAAATCCATTTATTAATAATATTGAAAATAATAGGCTGGGTGTGGTGGCTCACACCTGTAATCCCAGCACTTTGGGAGGCTAAAGCAAGCAGATTGCTTGAGCCCAGGAGTTTGAGACCAGCCTGTGCAACATGGTGATATCCCATCTCTACAAAAAATACAAAAATTCGCTGGGCATGAGGTGCATGCCTGTAGTTAGTCCCAGTTACTCAGGAGACTGAGGCTGGAAGATCACTTGATCCCAGGAGGTTGAGGCTGTAGTAAGCTGTGATCGTGCCACTACACTCAGCCTGGATGGCAGAATGACATGCTGCCTCAAAATAATATAATACAATTAATACAATATAATATAAAAACAATAATACTGAAAATAATAGTAGCTAATACTTATATGGTGCTTACTGGCACTGTTCTAAAAGGTTTTCATATATTAACAAAACTGAATCTTAAAACATAATTGTGAGTGAAAAAAGCATAGAATAAAATGATACAACACTATTATTATTTTTATGTTTAAAAGCGCAAAGTAATACTTCCATAGGTTATTGAGATATATATAGAGAGAGTAAAGGTAGAAAACATGGATTTCACAAATATACACAAAATTCTAAGGGTAGTCTAGGGCGGTACTAACATGGATTTATAAGAATGGGGACATTTCAGTCTCCTTCAGCTGTATCAGATATATGTCATTTGCGAAAGATCTATAATTAACAAACACTTACATGATACTCACAAAACCAGTTGGCAAGGTAAGATGTTATAAAATGTGAGTGCTCAGTGGCAGGGCAGGGCAAGACAGACAGAAGGGAACAGAAGAGGAGGCTGTGCAGCTGAAGGGCTGTTAAGGCAGAAATATTTTGTGGAGCACAAGCAAGACTTAAACACAGATGGAGGGATTGCAGGAATCGTACTGCCTGGGAGGTGCTAGAGATACGACCCCTAGAGGAAGAAAGTCATCTTGGGGGCACCACGAATGGAGAGTCAAAGGTGGACCCACCCAAGGAAGTGGAAAGACATTGGCATTTTCTATCAGGGCATCTGGAAGTCTCTTTTGGTTAAAGAATATATGGTAAGTTATTTAATTATAAATAACAGAGGAAGTGACCAGCTGAATTGCACTTCTGACAAGCAACAGGAATTATATAGTGACGTGCAAGTTACCAAACCTTTGAGAGAAGGCCATAGATGTCTTTGAAGCATTCACAATATCCAGGGAATTAAGGGCTCAGTGTTGTTAGGTGTGCTCCTTAAATGTCAGGGTGGGAAAACTGAAAAGACTCAAAATATGCAATTTTGATTTAGCCAAAGCGAATGTCTTCTCCTTCTCTCCAAAAAAGAAAGAAAGGGTTGGAGGAAAAATAGTTATGGCTACTCCAGGAATTCTCCCTGCAATCAGATGTCAAATTTCGAGCTCTCTCTCTCTCTCTCTCCTGCTTCTCTGTCCTCTTTGCCTACAGGATTAGTTGTGACTTACAAGGATCTCTACATTTGGTCCTAGCACCTTTCCAGTCCACCCAACACCCCACCCATATGGACTCTTCATCCTTCATTTCAGTGATGCCAACCTTTGCACATCCTGCTTCCTTTGCTTGGAATGACTTCTTTCTGACCCTGCTTTGCTTGGGAAAGCTCAATCTTCTTTTAAGAACCAGCTCAAAGGTCTTCTGTTAAGCTTTTCCTGAAAGAGGGGCAGCATAGCCATTTACACACCCAGTTATTCACCATACAAACACTGATTGAAGGCTACCAATGCCCTCCAGCCAAAGACCGCCAGGAACACACTGATAATCAAACAAGCTGGGCTTATTACTCATTGATCAAGGGAGAACATACTTGAAGGAAACTACCTTAGCAACTGTGTTAGAAAGAAACTACTAGAAGATTTGGATTTTGGTTGGGTGATTTGTGGAGGGCTTAAGAAATTAAGGATTTGCTCTGGGTCGGATACCATCAGAAATCCAGGCAATTGTACGATTGAGTGCGTTACAGAGGGCAGAGTGACCTTGTTTTTGTGCACGGACAAAATTATATAGTGACCTTGTTTTGTTTCATTTTATCATGGTTCAGAATAAGCTTGTCTGAGGTTGGTGTTCTGTGAGATTGTCTATGTCCAATAGGGGAACAATGGCCTGGCTGTGAGTGTTAGATCAGCTTGTAATAATATTGAGGTCTACCGGTGATTATTTCTGGATGTCAGGGTCTGCTTTTTTCTTTCTCTATGGCTATAATGCCTCAGCCATTGGACTGTGATATTGTTCATATGTCTTTTACATTACCTAGCATGCCTTATGATGTAGCAGACAGTGCGGTTATGTCTCAAGATACATCCCAACCCTCTCCCACCGTGGGGCAGCCATGGGATGTGGGTGGGACTGATTCCACTCCCAGTTCCAAGATGGGCCCTGATTTGTCTAGAACATCTGGTGACTTGTTTAGAGATAGGCATTGAATATTCAGTTTTATGGAAACAGACACTGAGATTGCATGCCAGAGGTTTAGTGGGGAGGGCACATAGGAACGATGTAGGCAAGAGAGGGAAGGATGATGACACAGAGGGAGAAATTGACCCAGTATATGATTTCAACAGAGGCTTTATCTGATTCCCCTTTGGAAGCACTGGAGCCGGGATGACCCTTCAGACATGCCTAATTGAGGTGACCTCAGGCTTTTATACTCACTCATTGATCAGCCATTAGAGGCAGTGTGCTCTCAAGGGGGACAATATCCTCGAGTTTGGCAACTCCTTTTCATCAGAGCAATGCTTTGAGAGAAACTCAGCTGTGAACCATCAGCAATCAATACTTCCAGAGCTGGAAAATGAGGGCCTCAGATCTGAAGGGAACATCTGGTTGACACAGGCACTAAAATGAGCAAACATGAACATTATTTTCTTGACTGGGTGATAATTCCACCTTCTAAAGGATAGGTTTTTGATGCTAATTCTGCCTGTCTTAGTCCATTCAGGCAGCTATACCCAAATACCTTAGGCTGGGTAATTCATAAACAATAGAAATGTATTGCTCACAGTTCTGGAGACTGGGAAGTCCAAAATCAAGTCACCTAGTAAGGGCCTATTCCTCATATGGCACCTTCTTGCTATGACCTCACATGGTGGAAGGGGCAAGGGCACTCCCTCCAACTTCTTTTATGAGGGCAGTAATCTCATTCATGAGGGTGGAGCCCTCATGACTTAATCGCTTCCTCAAACACCCCCACCTCTTAATACCATCACATTGAGTATTAGGTTCCAACATATAAATTTTGAAGGGACAACAACATTCAGACCATAGCTTTGTCCAACAAGGAGTACTTGGTAGGTGAAATAAAGAGCCTTAAGAGAAGGTAGCTATTACTTATTTTAATATGCCACCCAAGGCTAAGGCAGCTGGGTGGTATTCTTTGGATACAGCGATTCTTTCAGAAGAGCTCAGGAATTTTTTTTGGTGATTAGTAGAAGAGACGCTTGCTAGACACTAGAAGGAAAGTATACAGTCCCAGCTGCTGGTTGCATCATCAGGACAAAGCCAGCATACAGAGGATGGAAAAACTGAGAGAACTGTGAAGAAATGAGAATGGTCATAGCATGCTGGAGCTTGCCTGCATCAGGCGAGGGGTGACTGTGCACATCTTGTCCCAATTCTATCTTCAGTGACTTCACGTTGGTAGCTTGAAATAGGTCATGGTGGGAGTATTTACACCATGGAAATAGACAAACCCATGGTTCTTTTTTCTCTGGAAAGTCAGTTAGTTGTGACATACTTCCTAGCACACTACCGACGAAGCCCTAATCAAACAATGCCTGAAGCCTGCCTACTTCTGGACTTTTCAGGTACGTGAGTCAATAAATTCTCCTTATTGTGCAAATTACTTTGAATTCTAATTGCTGCATATTATAATTGATCTGTTTGCATATCTGTTTTCTCCAATAAGTTATAAGCTTCCTGAAAGTCAGAGAACATATTTATCTTTGAATGTCTGGTGTCAGTAAACATAGCCAGTACCAACATATATTGAATAAATGAAGCATAAGGGTCTTTGAACTGAAAAGAGCAAACATTAATAAGATGGAAATGGATAGTCAAGATGGGTGAAAGTATAGATGTTTAAACCAGTCCAATTCTTCTGGCATGAATGAGAAAAAGGAAGCAGCTCTCTCTCTCTCTCTCTCTCTCTCACACACACACACACATACACACACACCCTATCTCTTTCTGAAGACATAGTGCACAGTGAATGTGGACTTCAGTGTCAAACAGCCTTGACTTCCATTCTTGGCACAGCTACTTATTGGCTATAGTCCTAGACAAGTTCCCTAACATCCTGAAGCCTCAGTTTCCTAATCTGTAAAGTAGGCAAAATGATGCCTTCCTCAGAATGAAAGAGAAAGATGAGTAGAAAGCATTTAACCCAGGACCTGATACAGAGCAGAGACCGCAGCCATTTTTTGCTGTTGTTCTTGTAGCAGATGTTGCTTTGTCATTATAATTACTGTTGTTGCACCTCCCTTCCTTTCATTGCCTTTGTTCTGGTTCATAAATTTATTTTATCTAACCTCTCACTGAAATCTAGCTTTTTACTTCTATTAAGAATGTAGGGAAGAAACTGCAGTGGTATTAGCAGTGCCTATGACTTTTGCCACAGAAATTGCAGATCTTTTCATATTACCTGGTAGTTGTTGTAGACAATGGAAACACAGTTTCTCCCATCACTCTTTGAAATGATGGGGTTGTTATTTGACCCTTCACCAGATCCTATTATTTAAAGCACGATAAAGGAGTAAAAATATTACTATATTTATAATAGTTAAAATATTTGATATTGTAACTGATTTCCTTTGTAGCTTTATGTATTTCATTTTATGCCTAATAACATTATTCTGAGAAGGGAATTTGTGGCTTTACCAGCCTACCAAAGGGAGCCTGGCACATAAAAGATTAAGAGCCCCTGCCCTGGGACCATGTTGCTTCAGGCTGGCTGGTCAGCTCAGTTAGTTCAAGAGCAAGGAAGGTCATAGGAGCCCACTTGTAGGGTCAGTCCACCTAACTTTATTCTGTTCCTCAGCCACAGAGGCTGGCAAGTGTGTGTCCAAGACCTAGAAGAGGCCGTGTAAGACCAACCTCTATAAGCCCATCTGTTTGGCAGAAAACAGTATGCCCCGTGGATGGTGGATTAGTCTTGGTGCTGCATTATGGGAGGGGTAGGGTCATTTGGATATAGAACTTGATGGCTTCAAAACACAATAAATGTAGATATTAGTCACTTGTAACTGGTGGAGAAGCCTGTAATCTCTCAGTAGTTCCTCATTCTGACAGCCTCTCTCTCTCAGTCTGGGCCTCTTGGTCTATGTCTAGTAAGGCTTCCACTTCCTGTTCCTTTCTCTCTCTATCCCCACCCATCTTGCTTACTCTCTCTCTCCCTTCACGTTCTAATTTATTCCCCACTTTTCTCTGAGGAGGAAGCAGAGGAGGAAGCAGTAGAAAATCCGGAATGTAGTCATTGGGTATCTGGTGGACATTCTTCTCTGTGCTTGGCCTTGAGTTCTTGGCAGGGATACTTGCTGTCCCTGGGTCTGCTCTCACTTTCCTTTCTGTCATCACACACACACACACACACACACACACACACACTATCCCTCTCTCTCTCTCCATCTCTTTCTCTCCCTGACACACACTCACACTTCAGAACGATTATATTTATAATACCCTGGGCAGTTCCAAATGTCAGTATGAATTTTAAGAGCACATTTGTGTCTCTTGCTTGGAACAGATTGAATTTTCCACTGTCTGAGAGTTTGAAGTTCTTCCAGCTAAGAGAGCAGTGAGAGCCTCTGGGGGACTAGCCATGTGTCAGAGCTCTGTCAACTTTCTGCTCCAAGGGTCGCACTCACTCAACATTTGTTGAAGGACCTATGGCCACATTTGGCCCAAGTCACTCATGTTGTGCTTTTCAAGTAAAACTTGGTAAGGGGAAGGGCATCTGGAGTGGAGATACCTGGTGTCAAGTAAGAATGAGTCCTATAGGCCTGACATGTAAAAGCCATCAGAAATTGACCTGTTTTCTGGGCCTAGAGGAGAAGAAACCAGTAGATCTGGGATATACCCAAAGGAATAGAAATCATTCTACCATAAAGACACATGCATGCAAATGTTTGTTGCAGCACTATTCACAACAGTAAAGACGTGGAACCAACATAAATGCCCATCAGTGACTGATTGGATAAAGAAAATGTGGTACATATACACCATGGAATACTATGCAGCCATAAAAAGGAATGAGATCATGTCTTTGGCAGGAACATAGATGGAGCTGCTGGCCATTATTCTTAGAAAACTAATGCAGGAACAGAAACCCAAATACCACCTGTTCTCACTTCTAAGTGGGAGCTAAATGATGAGAACATGTGGACACAAAGAGGAGAACAACAGACACTGGGGCCTGTTGGAGGCTGGAGGGTGGGAGGAGGGAGAGGATCAGAAAAAAAATAACTCTTGGGTACTAGGCTTAGTACCTGAGTGATGAAATATGTGTAAACAAACCCCCATTTACTATATAACAAATCTGCCCACATACCCCTCAACCTAAAATAAAAGTAAAAAAGAAAGAAAAAACGGCCAGGCACGGTGGCTCATGCCTGTAATCCTAGCACTTTGGGAGGCCAAGGCAGGCCTTTGGGAGGCCAAACCAGCCTGACCAATATGGAGAAACCCTGTCTCTATTAAAAATACAAAATTAGCTGGGCATGGTGGCGCATGCCTGTAATCCCAGGAACTTGGGAGGCTGAGGCAGGAGAATTGCTTGAATCCAGGAGGCGGAGGTTGCAGTGAGCCAAGATCACGCCACTGCCCTCCAGCCTGGGCAACGAGAACAAGATTCTATCTCAAAAAAAAAAAAAAAAAAAAAGAAAGAAAAGAAAACCAGTAGATCCCTAAAAGGATAAATTATAACTCTCATTCAACGTCTAGGAATTAATCTGAATTCACTTTCAATTGGGAGTGGCAGCTGAAAGCTCCACCCTCAAGATTGGACTTAAGGCTGACTTTAGGCACAGAAAGACTTGGACAGTTTCTCTCCTCTTCCTTATATTTAGCTGTTGCACGAAATATCCTTAAAAGAATTCAGTAACAGCCATTCCACAATTAGAAGTATGGCTTGAAATTCTTATTCCTGTGAGAGTTGACACACTGGCTTTAATTCATACTAAAGTGCAAATGTTACTAACCTAAGATTCTTTCTTGCAAACAGTTTTATTAAATATGAAGAAGAGAGGAGAGAGAAAGAGAGGCTTACTTTTGAGAGGAAATTGGGTAGAGGGACAAAGAAATGAGATGCTGGAGATTTTATAACTTTATAGTAGTGTCAGAGTTGGCCCCAGTTAGCTTTCTGGAGTTAATTGCTCAGTTTAATTATGGATTTCTCCCCACACATTTCCAGCACTCAGTTTTGATTAGATCTTATATTGCTTGGTTTCCTTAGCCTCTCGTCAAAGAACCTCTTCAGTGGGTAAAATGGGGGAATGTGGCAGGAGAGAGGGGGGTGCCCTACAGTGGATCAGAACCGTTTCTTAGAGGATGTTTCATCACCTTCTATATAATTTCCAACCAAAGTTAAAATGTTCTTCCCTTCTACTTCACAGTAAACTAATCTTGGGAGAATTCTTTCTGGCTGAGTGCTTCCCAAGCCACCATTCTTTAAGTGGAATTTATTTGAATAATTTAACATTGATTTCTAGTCTGGGTACTGTTTAGTTCCTTTTTGGGTCACTGAGCAAGAGGACTTAATATGTTGCATGTTCCATATAAAAATATCACCCAATTTTAGCTGTTCAGTGAGCTCCTAGGACAAAGGAGGGTTACTGGCAATAGAAAAATATCACTTCCAACACAGGATATGCTATGAGCATTGGTGGTATGTAACATATTCAGTAGTGTTTTCATGAACCTGTCAGCATAGTCTGCGTAAACTTTGCAATGAAATTCACCTTCTGCTCAGCTCAACTTTATGGCTTCCTGAGCAAGGAGGTAAAGAACATGGAAGAGAATGGACGCATCACAGGGGCACCTTCTGCCTTGTGGGACTCCCCCTTCTGGTGTCTGGAAGGGATGATGGTGGTTGAATTCAAGGTCATTTGAATTCAGCCTAGGCAGAGATTGAATAAGAATTTCAAGCCATCCCCTATGCAGAGAGAAGGAAGAGAATTATTTTCTTCAGGTTCTTCTACTTTTGATAGGAGAGTGAGGCTCCTCCTGCTCCAGATTCTATAGGGAATAACATAGAGAAATTATACTTTATCACTGGAAAAAATTCATCCTTTGTAATTTGGGAATAATACATTGTATACAGAGTTTAGAATCAGTGCGATAAGCTATTAAAAGTACTTAACTCGATAGCTGGCACTAGTAGTCACTCAATTACTGTTTGTTTCTGTCTGTCTGTCACCAGTTACAGTTTTGCATTTTTACCTTTAGGTCTTTGATCCGTTTTGAGGTAATTTTTGTGAAAGAGATGTAAGGTCTTGGTTTAGATTCTAGTTTATTTTTTTCCTGCATGCAGATGTCCAGTTGTTCCAGCACCATTTATTGAAAAGACTGTCCTTTCTCCACTGTATTGCCTTTGCTTCTTTGTCAAAACTCAGTTGACTATATTTGGGTGGGTCTTTTTCTGGGCTCTCTATTCTGTTCATTTGGTCCATTTGTCTGTTCTTTCGCCCATGTCACATTGTTTTGATCACTGGAAAGCTTTTCAAAACCGTAAAGCCTTATACCCATATGAGGCACTATTAGTAGAGATAGTGACCAGCTGAGGGCCAATGGCATTTCCTCAGCTCTTATCCGCTCCCTGCTCTGTGTGAGTTAGAAGATGAAACTCCTCATCTGTGAAGAGGGAACTCCTCATCTGTGAAAAGGGAAAGCCAGTACTCCAGGGCCAGTGGTTTACTGAGGGCATGATGGACTTGGTCTCTTCCTTTCTGCTGAGTTAGAGGACAGGGCTTGTTCAAAACTGGTTCATCTCTGCTTTCTCTGACCTCAAGGACCTCATCCTAACACTTTGCTACTGGCAACTCAAGCATTATGTATTCTGTTATTTTAAAATATTGTATTATTTTCTTGCTTGTTTTAGACAGTAACATTGTTTCCTTTTACTGCTCAGTCTGGGCATGGCTCATGATTGCCCATTGTAGCTTCGGCTGACATGGATCCTGTGTTTTAGCAAGTAGTTCTCAAAGTGTGGCCCCTGAGCTGCAATATCAGATCCTCTGGGAAATGCAATGTTAGAAATGCAAATTTTCAGGTCCTACCCCAGATTGAATGAATCCAACCTCTAGAATAAGGCCAAGTAAATCAGCGTTTTAATTTTTTAAAAAAATGATACATGCTCAAGTTTGAGAACCACAGACTTTGAATTTACAAAGAGTTTTTCATTGATTTAGTAGCAGCATTCTCACGCACATTGTCTCTGATAGATGGCACGATGACCTACTTCCACTTGGTTATTCTTTTCCCTCTGCCTTTTAGGACGCTCTGCTGAAGCTGGCACGCTGCATGGGAGCTATCCTTAAATGCCACTCAGAACACTCTCACAGCCTACAGCCTGCAGAAGGAGAGTGTCGCCTGGTCCAGTTGCTGAGTGACCGCTGATCAACAGCTGACTTCACCTTGCATCCTGACTCCTGGGAGCTCTTCCTCTCCCATCTCTCCTCCCCTCTTTCTCTGTAGGCGCAGCCATCAGGATCAGCTGAACCACTGGGGATGGCTGTCTTTGGAGAGGATCTATGTGGCCTTGAGAAGAGTTGGGTAGATGGACGGCCTCTCCTTGGAAATCAGCTCTCTGAAAGGACAAAGCCTAGGAGACTGCTCCTCAGGGTGCAGAGCACAGGCTTGCCTGTTTATTTAGGGTGTGGACTTGGAGTCAGGACAGGAGTTTTATGAACAGGAAAAGGAATTTTGTTGAGTTTGTGGCCTTATGCTGATTCTTTTTGGGATGTTGAGTAGCATGAATAGAGAAATCTTTGATGAGAAGAAAAAAACAGTTTTAGTGAAGTAAATAAATGTAGGTTCATTTTCTTTTTTTTTTTTTTTTTTTTTTTGATATGGAGTCTCGCTCTGTCACCTAGGCTGGAGTGCAGTGGCGCGATCTCGGCTCACTACAAGCTCCGCCTCCCGGGTTCACGCCATTCTCCTGCCTCAGCCTCCCAAGTAGCTGGGACTACAGGCGCCCGCCACCTCGCCCAGCTAGTTTTTTGTATTTTTAGTAGAGACGGGGTTTCACCGTGTAGACCAGGATGGTCTCGATCTCCTGACCTCGTGATCCGCCCATCTCGGCCTCCCAAAGTGCTGGGATTACAGGCTTGAGCCACCGCGCCCGGCCAATAAATGTAGGTTCATTTTCATTTGTAAATATATTTCTTCTATTTGTTGTTACTCCACTTGTAAGACGCACATACATAACTGCAGATTCAGAGATTTTTGTCTATCCATTGATGGCGATCTGTGTTACTTTCTGTCAAGGAAGCACAGTAACTTGGTGTCAGTATGGTGGGGCTCTGGCTGCCACAGACAGTATAGGTAGTGGCGTTCTGTTAGCTGATAATTAATTACTAAATTGGCAGCATGTGCCCCTCATTCTGTGATACACACACACACACACATACACACACACACACACACACACACACACACAGAGAGAGAGACACACACAGTACCCCTTATGTCTGCTTAACTTCCAAGAGTCTTTTGGACATATAAAATTTGCCTGAGTCAAAAGTTTAAAATATGCATTGGTTCTGTGCCTATTAAAAGCAAAGTTTAAAATAAAGCCTGAAATAATGGATGAAATCCATTCAGGCAGCTTGGTGGTTTAAAGCAAGACTGAACTTTCTACTTTTTGAAAAGTGTGTTTCCAGGAATAAAGCTGAGTGGGCAAAGCAAGACCTAATTTTCCCTACTGAATAGGAGATAAAATGACACATATTGAATGCTGTCTCAAAGGTGCTTATACTGGTTGGGAAAAGATGGCCTTGAGACCCAGGCTATTCACGTTGAGATTGAAGATGAGGTGAAAATGCGAATTAAATAATGCCATGGCAAAGTTGGCTGAAAATGAGTAAGCAGGACTTTGTGAACGCTTCATATTCCTAATAAAGCATCTCTTCCTTACTCAAACATCTCTTCCTCCCTCTTTTGACCTTCAGCAGGCTATAAAGAACAATGCCTTTCATTTGTGATTATCTAATCTCTAGAAACATGCCCTGCCCTCATATATTGCTGGTGGGAATGTAAAATGATGCAGCTGCTGGGGAAAGCAGTTTGGTGGGTTCTCAAAAAGGGAAACACAAAGTTATATGTGTTTATGACCCAGAATGTTCCACTCCTAGGTATATACTCGGGATAACTGAGACATATGTTCATACAAAAACTTGTGCACAAACACTTGTAGCAACATTATTTATAACAGGCAAAAAGTGGATACAGTCCAAATCTCTGTCACCTGAGGAATGGATAAATAAAATGTGATAGAGCTGTACCATGAAATACTATTCAGTCATAAAAAGAATAAAGTACCAATAGTAAGAGTTGAAGAAGGAAGAAGGAAACATGAAAAGCGGCTTCACGGTAAAAGACAGGTTTATTTTGGGAAATAAACCTGAGAGGGGCTTCTGGATGAGTTAGGTCAGGGGCACTCTCTCTTACAGACTAAGAGTATTTAAGGGTTTAGGGCAGGAGAGCTTATCACAGGCTCAGAATATTTCTGTGTTTCTTCATCTTGCTTATTTGGGAGGAAGATTTTGTGTTTGTTTTCATACCTTTTTTTTTTTTTTTTGCAGCTGCAGGCATACCCAAGCCTGCTTTTAGCTTCCCTATCTTAGTGCACCTAAAGGGAAAGGGATGTGCTTATTAGGGCCCACTGTTTTACTGGGGCCCATTGTATGAGTGTGAAGTTTGGCAGTTACCCAAGAGACTTTCCCCCTACCTTCTGTCCCTGACTTGTCTTATCTGTGTTTTACTGTCTGCTCTTTCTGGCTGCTTGTTGTTAGAAGAGAAGTGATTTCCTTGAAATGTCTGAGATTAGAAAGGGAGCCGGAACTTGAAATGGCAACGTTTGTCCAAGATGATGGTGCTCCTGCTCTGTCACTGATACCTGCTACTACTTGGATGAACCTCGAAAACGTTGTGCTAAGTGAAAGAAGCCAGAATCAATGGGCCACATTTTGTTCAATTCCATGTATATGAAATGTGCAGAATAGGCAAATTATAGCCCCCCAAAATTTATGTGTTGACATCCCAACCCTTAGTACCTCAGAATGTGACTGTCTTTGAATATGGGGCCTTTAAGGAGGTAATTAAGGCAAAAAAGAGATCCTCTGGGTGGGCCCTCACCCAGTAAGACTGGTGTCCTTCTAAGAAGAGAGAGATTAGGACACAGTTACACACAGAGGAAAGGCCATGTGAAGACAGAGGGAGAAGACAGCCTTTTGCACGTCAAGGTGATCAGGATAAACAGCCCATAATAGGTCTGGTAAGGTCTGAACAGGGGTCAGATTGTATAGTATGTTATCAGCTAGGGTAAGGAGTTTTATTGTAATTCAGAGCCACTGGACGGTCTTAAGCAGGGTTCTACAGATCTGATTAATATCTGGGAGTTAGGGTTTCCCTGGAGATTCTAACAAGGACTAAAAGCATCCCTGACCTTAGACCCAGAGGTAATCTCTATCAACCTGGGTCCTGAATTAAACTTTCTTCATCCTGTTGGTCGTCCTTGGTTTTCAGCAGAGTTTGCACAAACAGAAATCAACACACCCAGGATAGCATGCCTCAGTACTCCAAACAGATTCTGAGAAGCATAAGGGTCAACCACAAATGCACATTTTTGCAAACCCTGTAATCTATTTATGCTACAAAAAATCTCCTAAACAGAAGAACTGAATCAACTGCAAATAGCTATTGTTGATTTTCTACGAGGACATTGGCAATCATGATGGCTGTGTGAGCCACAGGACTGTTGTAAAGAGAGATTTCTGGATGGTGATTTTCTGTACTAATCAGTGGATTTTTGTTTTCTCATCAGGGCCAAGATATCCAACCATAAACAAAGGAGAAATTTTGACCTGAGAAATATCTAATTTGTTAATAAGCAAAACTGAAAATGGAAAAAAGTAATTTTGTTTTGTAAACACAGGCTTGCTGTTCATTGAGTGCAAAGTATAACTCTTGCAAAATGTTAAGGATACCTGGACCCTATGGTGCTAGAGTTTAAAATGGTTTTGGAGGAATCGAAATATCAGTTCTGTTTATCGCACAAAGGTAGCAAACATGAAAGCCAAATCGTACAAATTATTTTAAACAACTGAATGCCACTTACCAGCTGTGAGCTACCTGCTTCAACAAAACTCTTTCCAGCCTAAATAAAGGGAGAAAATTTCTCTCTTCTCTCCATGTATTTAAAGACAGCATCCGAATTAACATCTGAGTCATAAATAGTCCATGAAACAGATGACTCCTCATCCTATGACTAGATGTTTTTTTTTACCAGATAAAATTCTAAGTGAATCTCTTTTCTCTTTTGCACTTTTAAAAGCTATTTCCCTTCTCTGGTTTGGTCTTCTGGTTAATGTGCTGAGGCAGGCTCTTGGCAGCCAGATGGAGTATCATCTATATTTAGGGCTTCCATTAGCTCTTGTGTTTGAATCTGCTGCCATTTCCTAATTTCAACACAAATATTCTACGAGAGTGGATTGCCATTTATGTTATTGCTGTATAATAAAGTCATCATGCTCATGTGCCTTATTTTTCCTGGTGATTCTTTTTGCTAATCAAGCACATTCCCTTTTTATTGGTCACATACCGATACATGAGAAATTGTTACCTTGATAACATTTACCAGCATTCAGGTTGGTCAGTCTTGGTTCTGGCTTTTCTCGCTGTCCTTTCCAGGCTGGTTTGGATACCATTTAATTTTTTCTTTTTGGTTCGTGGGAGTTCAGCAACCCAATAACCTTGAGAAAAGAGAAATGAGAAATGGAACCAGTTCATCTTAGGCTAAAAGATTCATTTTGACAGAGTGATTTTTTTTCCCTAGGATAAGAAATTACTGTGTCATTCCAAATGCATAGATACTACTGTGCCAAAGTGCTGCAGAGAGTTTCATGATGAACTTTTCTAAGAAAATTAATTGCATGTTAATGAAAGTTTAGGGGTGGTAGAATTCAAGGGAGAAGTACTCTGTTTTTTATCACCACTTCCCAAAATTATGTAGTCAAAGGCTCTTATGATGATTATAAAAATAGCAACCCCCACTTGCTTGTGCTAGACAGAATATAAAGCAGTTTCACAACATTTCTGCTTTGAATTAGAGTAATCCTCTTGGTATCTGAAGACCTCCTCTGAGTCCAGCATATGCTGGCTTTGCCACCAGAATCTTAGGAGTGAGGCCTTTGGGTTTGGGGGTTCTAATAAATTTAGCATATGGGCCAGTCGCAGTGGCTCACACCTATAATCCCAGCACTTTAGGAGGCCAAGGTGGGCAGATTACTTGAGGTCAGGGGTTCGAGACCAGCCTGGGCAACATGGTGAAACCCCATTTCTACTAAAAACACAAAAATTAGCCAGGCGTGGTGGTGCATGCCTGTAGTCCCAGTTACTCAGGAGGCTGAGTCAGGAGAATCGCTTGAACCTGGGAGGCGGAGGTTGCAGTGAGCTGAGATTGTGCTACTGCACTCCAGCCTGGGTGACAGAGCAAGACACTGTCTCAAAAAATAAAAATAAAAAATAATAATACATTTTAAAAAGCATAGCATATGGAACATTCTTCTGGAATCAGTGTCTGTAACAGAAAAGAAAAAGAAAGAAAAATTTGAAGTTGCAAGTACTCAGACGGGTTTGTGGACACTGGAAAGGATGATAAGGAACCTACACATCACCTTATTTCCAGGAGAAGGTGGGTGGCGGATTCATATTTGTTCTCAATTGTAGTGGTTGTTTGGACTCAGTAGGAGTATTTACTGTGAGGTCTGTCATATGAAGGAAAAACTCAGGGGTGCAACACGGTGGCCAGAAAAATTGGATGGTGTCATTTCCAGTCACCAAGGTGGGACACCTCACGCTTGTAGGTCAGCACAGATCAGACACGGGTGTCCGGAGTTAGCTCTTTTACACATGTGCCGAGACAGGCTTCTTGCTCCTGTCACACGACTCCCAACTGGAGAGAGAGGATGATGAGGGGAGAGCCCAAGCTACACCAATAACTCTTGGTGCCACTTCCTGCTGTTTCATCTTTGTCTCCCCATCACAGCTGTACTGGGACCACTGCTGGCTGCGTTCTTGCTTCTCTAACTGCTTTTCTCTGGTTTCCTCCTTGGCTTCTCTTTCTGACATTGTCACTTAAATGTTGACATAACCAGACTGTGCCCTTTGGTACTTATCTATTCTCACTTTACCTACACTCCCTGGACAATCGCCGCCATTCCCATGGCTCCAATTACCATCTCTACTGCTGGCAGCTCTCAAATGAAATCTACATCTCTAGCCCAGAACCTGTTCTGTGGTTCCCTAGATGTCTCAAACTCAGTGTGTTCGAACCTAACTCATGATGCTCCCACCCCCACAAACTATGCCTGCTTCTGAGATCTTGTCTATGTAATAGTGGCCAAGATTTACTGTGCTTGTGATATTCCAGGCTCCGTTCCAAGCATTTGACATACTTTACCTCATTTAACCTTTTCCAGAGCCCTGTACAGAAGATACAATTATTATCTCTTTCTTACACTCTGAGGCACCCAGTGAATTGGTGCCTTTCCCCAGGTTCAACATCTGTGGACGGAGTCAGACTTTGAATGCAGGCTGTTGAAACCGTAGCCCACGCTTCTAATCACTCGGCTGGGCTGCTTGCTGTTATACATTTACCCAAGTCAGAAACTGGAGCATCATTTTTGATGTCATCTTCTCCCCTGGCTCCCACATCCCATCCAATGCTAATCCAGTTCCTTTTACCTCCTGAATAACTTGAGCTTTTCCTTCTTTCTTTCTTTCTTTCTTTCTTTCTTTCTTTCTTTCTTTCTTTCTTTCTTTCTTTCTTTCTTTCTTTCTTTCTTTCTTTCTTTCCCTTCCCTTCCTTCCTTCCTTCCTTCCTTCCTTCCTTCCTTCCTTCCTTCCTTCCTTCCTTCCTTCCTTCCTTCCTTTCTTTCTTTCTTTCTTTCTTTCTTTCTTTCTTTCTTTCTTTCTTTCTTTCTTTCTTTCTTTCCTTCTTTCTTTCTTTTTCTTTCTTTCTTTCTTTCCTGCTCCCAGGTCACTACTCTAGTCCAGGCTATTATCTCTTGCCTGGGCACTCACAATGGATTCCTAATGGCTCTTCCTGCTGTTCTCTCTTCTCT